>NW_024582402.1:2256264-2287149 GCF_018398535.1 Haplochromis burtoni
CAGTTTTAAAGATCGTGCTCCACCTTTTAAATGTATTTACATGTAGTTTTAGTTTCATCTTGACAAACAGACAGACACAAGTGTAGCTAGAATCATAAAGCTAAATATAGTATCAGAAAAGTATTGTTAGAGTGTTGGTACTGCAGGTGACCTGTTACAGTGTCATAGTTGGAGTAATGAATGCTTGGCTTTAAATCAGTGCTATAATCAATAATTAATTTTAAGATCATCAAAATATACATAAAATATTAATTTTTAAATAGATTCATTGATCGACAGTGAGAATTCTCTGCTTATCTGAGCAAAGCAAGAAACTCACAGATGTAATAATTAGTTGCAGATCTAAAAACAATGGTCTTTCTCATAGAGTCTCTATGAGGATGCTGTTTCTGTGAACATGCTGCTTTGCTCTGCTTCTAAATGTGTTTTCTGCGTCCATCTCTGCATGCAAAGTGTGCACCTACAGTAAGGTGACCCAGTTCAGCTGTTGTCTGTTTACAAAAGCCAGCCGGCGTCTCTTCATCACTTTCGTTCTCCCCTGGTTCTAATTCCTTTTTGATGACCACCGACTCTTTGATATGAGAAATTAATGGCTGCTTAATCCAGCCAAACAAGACCTGAGCGTTGGTCCTCTTATCCTCCGCTATTACTGCATACCAGCAGTGATTGGGTAAACTCGATCCCATGTTGTACAGACATGCAGCTGGAGTTTAATCCGTGTGCCTCACAGGCCCCTCTCTGTGTGACTAAAGGCTAATCAGTCAAAGCACTTTTTATTTGGAGACTAAATCTTTGTTCTGCGGATGCTATCCGACCTGAGCTGCTCGTGTTGAATATCATGACAGAGTGATAATGTTCCCATCTTTCCTCCGAAGCATCTCTGTGTAATACAGTACAGGCTGGCGTGTTAGTCCTGGGTACATAGTGATCTCTCTGAGAGCCCAAGAATCTCTATTTATAGAGCCGGCTTCAGTGCACTGATGTATTTATCACATGTGTCATCGTAACACGTGCTTGTATGTTTCACTTTCAGTCACATCTTAAACATATTTAAGAAACATAGTGTGGTATAAATATGTAATAATGTGTTTAATTGTTTCTTCAAATGTTCAGTTTTAGAGTCCTTACTATTTTATATGGTAAAGTTGAGAAAGAAAGCGTTTTGTGCTGGATGGATGGATGAGTTTAAAGAAGCCAGAAAACCCTAAATATTTACCATTGTTTGAGAGAGCCAGGTCAGCTCTCAGAACAGCTAGCAGCACAGCATTCCCACACAGAGGTACCTATAAACCTGTACATCACAGCCTGTAAAATAGCTTAGCACCATGTAACTGTCCCAAGTACATGATGGGTACGCGATTATAATAATTAGTAGGAAAACATGGCAATATACTACAAATATACACAGCATTTCACAGTATAATATCACAAGCAGCCAGGATCTACAAACCTAATTCCAAAAAAAGTATTTTCTGAAAAAAACAAACAAAAACAAAATGCAACTTTTTTCAAATCTCATAAACTCATGCTTTATTTGCAATAGGATGTAAAAAAAAACAAGAACAACAAAAAACAAATCGAATGCGTAAAGTGAAAAATTTAGCATCTTTATGAAACATATTAGCTCGTTTTAGTTGGGTCTGTGTCACCCTCTCTTCTTTTAACACCAGTCTGTAATCCGTCAGGGAACTGAGAAGACCAGCTGTCAGACGTTTGGATAGGAACATTGTCCTGTGATAGTCTGTTATAAGATTCTAGTTTCTCAACTGGACTGCAGGAAAGTCAGTTCAGCACCTGGAATCTTCTCCTTTGAAGCCATGCTGTTGTAATAGATGTGGTATCCAGTTTGTCTTGCTGAAATATGCAAGGCCTTCCCGAAAAAGACTTTGTCTGGATGGGAGTTCATGCGATCTAAACCTTTATAAAGATGCACGCTTTTGAATTCAGCACTGACACCAAGCCAGACGGTCCCTCTCCTCTTCAGTCCAGAGGATGCAGCATCCATTTTTTTTCCAAAACAGAATTTTTGGGAAACAGAACAGTTTTCCTCCCATTAGCAGATGTCTGCCCATCCCTGGTTTCTTCCTGTTAAAAGGGAGATTTTCTTTCCTACTGTTGCCAGTGCTTGCTCAAAGGGGGTCATTTGATTGTTGGGGTTTTCTCTGTGTTATTAAAGGATCTCTACTTTAAAATATAAACTTCCTTGATGCGAGCATTTTTGGATCATGTTGACATGTGGCTTTTTCTTTGCATGATAGAGCTTTAACCAGCACTGTGGATGACACAGTGAACTGTGTTCACAGAAACTGATTTTGGAAAGTGTTCCTGAGTCTATGCAGTGATTTCCATGGCAGAATCATTTGTGTTTTTAATGCATGTCCTGACTGAAGGCCCAAAATCACAGGTATCCAGTAATGGTTTTTGACCTCGTCCTTTGCGCACAGAGATTTCTCCAGATTCTCAGAATTGTTTGATTATATATTTTTCACAGATTGATGAACCTCTGTCCATCTTTACCTCTGAGAAACTCAGTCTTCTATACCACCACATACTTTTCTGACCTTTTGTTGTCCGTGTCCCAACTTTTTTGAAAAAAAGTTGCTGCCGTCAGACTCAATTATCTGATATTTTTCATAGTAAAATGTTGCACTTTAAACACGTTACATTTTTTTAAATCTTCTATTGTAAAGAAAATATGGGCTTAAAAATTTAGATATCATTGCATTTTGTTTTTATTTATATTTTACAGAGATTCGCAAATTTACTGGGTGGTAAAAACGTAGGTGGGTTTATAAGGTACATGTTAAAATTTGGATTTTAAAACATTTATTTCTATAGTTTTCATCAAGCTATTTGCACTGTGATGTCAAATATGTTCTTAAAATCCACAAAGATGTCCAGAGTCTTTAGTCTGGAAAAGTGTGGAACTTGGGGAAGTTATTGAAGGACCCTTAAAATTAGAATAGAATACAATAGCATAAAATAGAATACCCCTTTATTGTCATTGTACATCTACATTGAAATTATGGATTTCTAAAGAAATTACTCATCTAAAAAGCTGTTGTCAGTATAATTAATGTTACCGATACTACCAAACCATGTAAATCTTTGGTATCAGTTAAAACAGGATGAGCAGGATAATAATTCCAAGAATTGAAGCTGATGTGATAGCACATCACTATTAGCTGATCACTCCCCATGATACAGGTGTGTTCAATTTCTGTGTGGTGAGCCTGTCAAGGTTCGAAGTGCAGCCATCCCCCTACCCTTAGTTAAAAGTGGATGTGTTGCTGAGGGCCGTCAGGCCAGGAGAGGCCAAAGTAGCAGGTGCACGGTGATGGGTGGCTATATATAGAGCTGTTTGCGAGACAGTTCCTGTAAACCATGTTGTTGTCTCATGCACACGCACACACAAACACAAACATGCACACACACGGGAATACATGTTTGCTATTATCAGAGTCTTTAGACAGGCTTCATATCATCAGGAATCTGGAACCCATTTATCACATATTTATTGCATATGTTAAAGCTGCTGTTGCATGACTTAGTAACATAAGTTGAAAAGGATTGTTTATCATAAGACATTAGGCTGAACAATGGCAAATCTAAAAGGTATATCTACAGTCTTTATAGTTTTATTTTAAAACTTAAACATAGAAATATAGAAAACCCAGCTTGTTGTAGAGGTTTTTTTTAAGATAGTCATGGATTTGTTTAAATTAAACAAACTTCACTCTTAAAAAAAACACTCTTTCTTTTGTTATTTTTTTCTGTTGATATGATACACTGAACATTGAAGTCATTTAGTCCACACAGTATTTCTGCCTCTGTGGGGTCATTATTGTCACTGTCAATGGTTCTGCTCATTAGTTTCTTCATAAATCAGTTATTCATTTCCTTTATATTTCAGAAACAATGAAAAATTATTCATCACACTTTCCTGCAGTCCAGGTTTATTTCATCAATTGTCTTCAGGCTACTGCATAGGCAGTATAAAAGATAGATGTAGTGACATCATCCACTGGTTTCTGAAGTTTTGAGATGAGCGTTTCCACTGTCGCCAACTTGGTTTCAAAAAACTGGATTCAGTGGGGATTGATTGAATTCATTTTGCATTTAAAATGACCGAAAAGTCCATGAACTCATGAGTAAAGTGTTTTACAGAAGTCAGCTCAGAAACCTGTTTTCCCAAAGACTTCCAATGGCCTGGAGGCCCTCTTAAGGCTTTTTGTCAATTTTCGACCAACATTTCATTGAGTTGACCTTGAAGACTTTGATGTAACCCAAATTTTCATAGATTGTTAACATGATCTGACTCTACACAACTACAAAGTTTGAACATTTCATTGAAATATTTTTGAGCTACTGTGTTTACAGACAGAATGACCCCGCACATGACGTCCAGGGCCGAGGTAATAATTGTTATTTTAGATATTCAATCAGTTTTCTTTTGATCAGTAATTTGATAGTCAACTAATACTTGCAGCTCTACAGCTGCAGAGCCCTGCGGATTTAAGCACTCATAGTTCATGAATATTGGTTAGTTTCAGGGTGATTGATTTTTTTTTTGTTAGTAGTTCTGGATACTCTTAACAGGAGAGCTCTCTAACAGCAAAGAGGAAAAGGTCAACACACGTGCTTGAAGGCGGAATAAAACTGAACATTTAAATTGCTCAGTACCGACCACTGAGAGCTGCATTTGTTCAGCCTGCAGCGGACAGACAGAGACAGACAGATAATCCGTCCTCTCTGGCTTTGCTGAGGTCAGAATGGAAAGAACGATCCCCACGATTAAATTGTCAGTCCTCTAACTCTGTGTGAGAGCTCCGATTGGCACCTAAAATGTCCCCTGTGGACCTCAGCAGGTAAACAAACTGTGGAGTTCAGCTTTTGGCCACAGCGAGCGAGTATCTGAGCTGCTCTGAATTCTCCAGCTCTAAATATACCAGCCGTGACAGTTCGGTCAGATGCTCCGCACTGATGACACACAACACCCATGAAGCCTTGATTCACTCAGCAGAGACGGGGCAATTACAGCCTGAGATGTAGTGGTTAAGGACACTGAACAAGGACCAAGACAAATGAGTGCTAAATATGTGACAGAGATTTACACAAACAGCAAATCAAAAGCAGAGAGAGTGATGAAAACTTAAAAGCTTTTCCACATTTTATCATATACATATATATCCATTCTGCACAAAAGGATCAGCCTAATTTATTGCCTAATTTATTGTCTAACCACCTGTCGTTTGTGAACTCAGAAAGTTTTGCATTTTGGCTGTAGCCATTTTCTTTGGATCCTAAAGTGACCATCTTTGGACCAGAGTGTGCTAAAGCTAGCAAGCTTGGGTAATAAACATAATTTTACAGACTTAAAACAGTTAAAGCGGCTTAGAAGCCATAAAACTGTGAATATTAGTCAAGGAACCACAACTGTTTTTTGTTTGCACCACGCCGTAAATAAGAATCTAAAAAATGTCACATGTTTTGCTGTAGGTACCACAGTTACTTAGCAACTAAGGCCACATGAGGAGGGTTTTATTTATTTATTTATTTATTTTATTAGTAGATTAACAATAATGAAGCTCAAATCAATTTTTTATTACTGATGAAAGATTTCACATGATTTAGTTTTTATTCTTTATGCCTCACACGTTTTATTTTTAAGATAAGGCAGAGGAGGTGGTGCACCGAGGAGTGAGCTTGTTTTAAGATAACATGATGTGTTAACTGATTATCTTGATGCTCTTCATCTGTTGCAGAACATCGAGCTGAAGGTGGAAGTAGAGAGCTTGAAGCAGGAGCTTCAGGAGAAACAGGACCTTTTGGACAAAGCCCTGTAAGTCCACAAATATTCATCAGCATTAGTTGTTAAAGTACAATAAGGTAAATACTACTAACAGATTATAACAATTAGACAGATGCAACGCCAGTTGGAAACTAAAGATCAATAACAATCAAGTTGAAATATTCTTCAGACATGTTCTGTGATTATTAATAATCTATATTGCATTTCTTCTTCTGTGGTCTTTTCTCTTTTTTTTCACTGATGTACACGTTACTACAGCACTTGGTTAACTTTCTTTTCTGATTTGGCTTTCATGAAGTGGTGTTCTTGCTGGATATTAACTGTAATGCTCTACATGGTCCTGTCTTAACTATGGTAACACTTCATATGACTAAAAGCTCATATGCCATGCAGCTGCTGGTAGACACACACACACACACACACACACACACACACACACACACACACACACACACACAGCACACACACACACACACACACACACACAGTAAGCAAAGCGTAGATCATTAACCTTTAAATATGTGTTCTCATTTGTGAATTAGGGATGGGTATCGTTTAGGTTTTATCCGATACCGGTGCCAAACCGGTACTTTTGAAACGGTGCCGGTGCTAAACGGTGCTCAAACCGGTGCTTAAAGAATGGAGAACACAAAATTGGTCCAAAAACCTCTCATGTTCAGCTGGTTTTTTGTAAAAAGATAACAATGTTAGCCTTTTCTGCAGCTATGGGGCATATATGGTATCACTCTTGGCTGGAAGCAGTGCTTAAACAATGGAAAAAACACAAACTTTGTCCAAAACCTCTCATGTTTAACTGTTTTCCACTTTTTCTTTGGTCATTTTAGCCTTTTTGGCCAGGGTGAAGGGAGTATCTGCCATCAAACAAGAAGACAGCCGCATGTAGCTATGATGTGTTTGCTAGTTCACCTTACATGCATTAATGTAATAACGTGGTTAGCCTACTCAACGTAAATTACACACAAACAACATAAGCTACTCACGCAGAGAAGAACGGCTGCTGCTGCATCATCATCCTCATCATTTCTGCTACACTGGCAGGGCTAGGGGCCAGGACTCTCCTCTTCGGGTTTTTGGGGGATGTTGCTAACTCCGGGTCCGATAACAGGCACCACACCCGCAGTAGATGTGCTCGGTGTGAGGTCTCGCAGCAAGCTATCAAATACGGGCATTTCTCGGCTTTTAAAAAAAACGCTATGCGTCGCCAGGTGTTTCATCGGATTCGGGTGTTACCTCCTTTGACAGTATCACAGTATCAGCTTAAAGCACTTGTTGCTGCTGAGTTTGCATATTTTGCTGTGAAGTACAGCCAGACTTTTGACCGCTTCGCCTTGGACATTTTTAATCTGTAGCTCTGCTCTAAAAGAACGTACGTACCTGGCCCGCCTACTATCCTCGGAAACGTAAAATGATTGGCTAGAAGTGTATCACAGCTCAGGAAAAAAAAGCACCGAAATAAAGCACAGAAATGTGCGCTGCTTTTCGGTCTGGTTACTACCGTTTATGTCAGAACCCACTGGTACCCATCCCTATTTGTGACCACTTTATCTTGTGTCCCTGTGGAATTAAACAATTAAAGAACTGAAGGTTGGGATTTTGCTGGGATATGTTGAGATTAAATAGTGGTGTAAGAGTAACATTGAAAGCATGGGTGTCAAACATCGGGCTCAGGGACCATCAGCATGACAAAGAGCCCAATCCTGTCATGGCTGAGCAGCCATTGTGTTAGTGGAGTGGACCCAAGTGCAGACATAGAAGGAGATGGAACTGAATCTTAACAAAAAAACAAGCTTTTTATTTGGCCAAAAACATGAATACAAAACAAGGCAAAAACGAACCAGGGCAAAACTAAAACTAAAACCTAAACTGGGAAAAACTAGTCTGTACAAAACTATGACAAGGAAAACATGATTCTGAGCAGGTGTATGAGAGTAACTATGACAAGAAAAACTGTGAATATGAAACATGAACATAACCTGACCAGAATCATAAGGTACCTGAGATCCACCATGACATAGGGAATGGAAAACAGACACACCGACAGAGAGACAGAGGACTTAAACACAGGAGGGAAAAGAGGGAAGTGGAAACACCTGGGGAGACACCAATGATTATGACCCAACAGGGAAAAGTAAAACTAAGCACACTGAACATAGAAACAAGACTTTCAAAATAAAACGGGAAGCATGGAGAGACATGAATTGGGACACGCAAACTTGACACAAGAGACAGAGGGAGCGAGAGAGGGAGAGGGACACAGAGGAGAGAGACACAAGGGGAAGCTACATAGACGAGGAAGAATAGAAAAAACATAAACCAGACTAAAACTCAACCAAGACAAACCAGTAATAATACTAGAACTCTACCTCAACTTAAGAATAGCACATGAATATTGACATAAGAAGTCAACAGTATAAAATAACACAAAACGCTGGGTCACAGATCCAGCACCTGACAAATCCAGTGTGAAAGAAAGCATACATTTTGGAGTTTTGACTACACTTCAATAGGTTTTACAACTTTTGCTCTTGGTAAAGATTTCTCAAATGGCCTTTTATAGATAGTAATTAAGGATCAGATGAACAATTCAATGCCAGAAAAGTTTCTGTTTTTTCAGTATCTACTATAGGATTTTAATGTTTTTACTATGGGTCAGACAGTACGAAAAAAAAATAGGGCATTTTCTGTGAATTAACAAAAGCATTTTGTTTTATAATTAGAGGATATTCTGGGGAATGAGCTTCCAGAACTTTTCCCTGTAATTTTACACATTAATTTCTTAGAGAGACCAAAAAACAATCCATTCACATCCTCCTCATCCTATGGGGCAGGTGCAGAGCCCAAAAAATGGGACAAAGGTAAAACAGAGCGCAGAACTCCAGAGTCCTAATTTATTTCATGGAACAGCTTTTCGAGCCCAGCTGCTCTTCATCAGACATGAAACACCAACCATAGTATTGTTTGTCCTATATAAGAACTGATTTTTGATTGGATGTAATTGGTCATGTGACCATTCACAGGTGATTTACGAGGGTGCTGTTTGGTGTTTCATTGTCTGATGAAGAACAGGTGCGCTCAGTAAATAAGGACTCTGGAGTTCTGCAGCGTGTGCATTCTTTTTCTCACGCTGGCAGATTTCTTTAATTTACTGCAGTACAATTTTTTTATTATCATGTAGAAAAACTGAGGCATACTTGTGTATTTTTTAATCATTATTATGTCTGGTTGTACAGCATATGTTGCAACAGTTTTATGGTAGTTGTTGACCCACCAAGATTATAAAAGAGATGTGTGGGCTGTCTGAACAGCCTGAATGTCCACTTGACATAAAGGATACTTGTCCATGAGACACTTACGTTGCTCAGATGGGTTCAGAATATCCCAGTTATCTGAGCTGCTGCATGTGGTGGATAAAGTTAAAAATGTATGTAGACAGGGTCCAGAAGAGGACTCGTGGCGTCAGGGTGGCGTGTGCCATTCTGGGAGCAGGAATTCTGGGATACCGCTGTTGACTCACTAAGTGATATAGAGAGATGCTTGCACAGCTGGAGTCCAAAGGAGTCAGACGTTGCATGACACACCAAATGTGCTGGCGTGTGGGAGAAATTTCAGATTAAAGTTTAAATTGTTCACGTTTGGTGGACGTTTACCTTCAGCTGAGTGTGTCAGCTAAGTATTTTATCGCACACATCTGCAGGTAACAGCAGGTACAGCAAATTGACATCCTTACGATACAAGCCTCTAGTTAACGGTGAAAGTCCAGGCTACTAATAAAAGGGATAAAATTCTGCTTTTCATGCACAACCCTACAAATATCAACCCTGTTATATTATGAGATCATCCCTTCTATGACAATAAACACCACGGGTGGTGTGCTTACTTAATCTCTGCTATTAGTGGAAGGGGCTAAGGAAATCCCATGAGCAATGTAGCAGACAGAAAACCTATGACATCATATTATGTCTTGGCTCTCACTAATATTTCCATCATGCCCTAAAAATGACACCCCCCGGACAACATTTAGATCTGTGTGTAAACTGCTGCTGGGGTTTTAAATCCCTTATTAAATAAGCTGCTACTCAATTCAAAGTGTAAGATTAGATATTTTATTAGGCCTACATGTTTTTGCTTGATAACATTTATAATATGTGTTGTAAGCCTGATTGTTGTAAGCCTGACTGTGTTAGCATTGCAGGAGAGGGATGACTTGGATGTACCCTGCATTTTACACTATGACAGTTTATTCAATTTATTTTGACCAGATCCAAATGACCTGGTTATTGGAGTCCAAACCTCATATACAGTGGGCTATCTGCTATCTGATTGATTTTGTGATTAGACTGTGATGTCCTTTTCTTCTTCAGCACAACAGCAGAGAGCCTGACCAATCACAATGAGGCAGAGCTACAGAGACGGTGTCAAGAGAGACAGCAGGAAATTGACCACATGCAGCAGGTGCTTGAGGCAAAGATTCAGCTCCTGCAGGAGGTTGGTCTGCTGCTGTAATACTGACACTTGGGGATACTCTGTGATAGTGGCCAATCTTCCCAAATCTTAACTGCTTTGGTGCATGTTTCTTTCAGGAGGCCCAGCTGGCTCGCAGCGAGGCCGAACGAATGGCCTCGCTGGCTGGATCACAATCCCATGCTTCCCTCCTCTCCTTAGATGCCGCGATGGAGGAAATCCCAGAGGATGAAAGGCCTCCAAATATCCTGTCACCATCTAACAACAAAGACAGGTAAGAAACTACTCAGTTCTGGAGAACATGAGAAGAAATCCATCCTTCTATGTCACTGACTGGTCCTCTTTCTGCTTTCAGGTTAATAGAGGAGCTAACTAAAGAGCTTCGCACTAAGGAGGTCCGCATCACTGAGCTGTGTGGAGAGAAGACAACACTCACACTCAGGGTGGAAGAGCTGGAGGGACAAGTTCATGAGCTATCTAATTCCCTGCTGCAGAAGGACAAGGATGTTGAGGTACATATGAGTTAAATTTTACATTAAAAAACCCCCTCTGAAGCCAGGTCTTAAATTTCTTACTGAAATTAAAGGAACACTTTGAAGACACATCTCAGATGGAGAAAAACATGCTGGATATCTATCATGACCTGGACTGGGTAATGTTTTAAGAATGAAAAGATGCCATGATGGAAAAGATGATAGAAATGAAAGTTATCAACCTGCAGAGGTCTGATTTCAAAGACACAGTGAAAAAGTGCAAAATTTATGTGACAGGTTCATCCTCGAAATTTTGCCAAATTTCATTACGACAACTCAAAGTGGTACTCAGTAGTTTGTTTGACCCCCAAGTGGTTGTATGCATGCCTGACAACATCAGGACATGCTCTTAATGAGATGACAGGTGGTGTCTGTGGGGCATCTCGACCCAGATCTGCACAAAGGCATCACTGAGCTCCTGGGCAGTCTGAAGTGCAACCTGGCAGCATCATATGGACCAAAGCATAATGTCCCAGAGGTGGTCTACTGGATTTAGATCACGTGAGTGTAGGGGCCAGTCAAGCGTATCAATTCCTTCATCTTCCAGGAACTGCCTGCATACCCTCACCACATGAGGCAGGGCATTGTCATGCACCGGTAGGAACCCAAGACCCACTGCACCAGCGTAGGGCCTGACAATGGGTACAAGGATTTCATCAATACCTAATGGCAGTCAGGGGGCCGTTGCCTACCCTGTAGAGGCCACACCAGTGGCCTGCTAGAAGTCTCATGCTCATCCCATTTCTCCTTGCACAAAGGAGCAGATACCAGTCCTGCTGATTGGTTAAAGACCTTCTACAGCCCTGTGCAGCTCTCCTAGAATAACTGTATATCTCCTGCATGCTCCTGAGACTGTGCTGAGAGACACAGCAAACCTTCCATCCTGGAGGTGTCCAGGTATCACCTTATGTTACTGACTTTAGCCAATGCAAAACTAGTGATAAACATCAGAAAAGATGATGTCAGTGGCCTCCACCTGTAAAGTCATTTGGGGGCGGGTGTCTCATTGTTGTCCCTCCAGTGCAATTATGGTTAATTCCTTTAAGACCACAGGAATTGAAACTGCTTAACAACCCCTCGGTTACTTAAATGACCACATCAATATCCTAGAAGCCTAACTGAGTTGATGATTTATGCTGATTAAAATGTGTTCCTTTATTTTATTACATTTTTTATGTATTTTTGGAGCAGTATATTATATATTATATTATAATGGACCCTGAGGTGCATGTGTGAAATGCAAAACCATGGATACTTTATATAAGCCGTCTAATGTTACTGCATTCCTCTGGACCACCATGTCTCCTCTGGCCAGACTTCTGTTCTAGAAAGACATCCTTAAAGCAGCATGTGTTCATGCCTCCGCCATATTTTACCAGCTATTCATGTAGATCGCAAGAGCTGCTGCATGCACCAAATAACACTTAAACACATGGATATGATTAAAACAGTGTCACAAATACAAAATAATATAATATAGAAATATATTAGATGCAAAATTCTCCTTTCTTTTTTCTGTGTGTATTCCTGGATTGGCTGGAGCTATTAGTTTTTTCTCTTGATCATTTTAACCTCTCTTTTCTTTTACACAGTTCTATCAGGAGGAACTTGGTCAAGAGAGGCTGCGCATCGAGCAGGAGATGCAGGTATGTGGATTTTAGTATTTAAAACGGTGCTGGATCATTAGCTTTCAGCTGTTATGTTCTATCCAAAGTGTGAGAGCGGTTTCACACAGCAGACTGAGTGAAGAATATTTTGATAGACTCTGCCTCCTTATGGACAAGTGACACATTGCATTGATATGACTAGCACAGACACACAGCTAAATTATTTGTAGGCAATAAGAAATGATCTATAGTATTTAAGAATTTTTACAGTGCGTACAGTGTGAGTGTGTTTGTGGTATAGGACCACATTTTACCCGATTTCATCACTGAAAAAGGTAAAATAGCAGCAAGACATCCTCATAACCAAGCTCAAAGAGCGAGCTCATAACAATATCATGAGTAAAAATAAGTAAAATACTCTGAAACTAAGCTGAAACTACATTTGTGTAGAAGAAAGGGACCATGAGGCAGAAAAAAGAAAACTATTTTGCTTTTTGAGGCTGTAATGCATAGTGTATTGCTTAAGGATTCTAGTGGTAGCGAGAGCCATGTTACTGGGGGCTTATCTCATCACGAGAAGTGCCAGAATCTCATTACATTTACAGGCTTCAGCTGCAGTGACATCCTCAAGGGCACACTTCTCTCCTGATGCATGATGAAACTACAAATGGAGAGGGACTATTACTTGAACAGCAACTCACTGTAACCTGGACAGCATCTCTACCCTGTTGAGTAGAGATCTTGTAGGGATTAATACTTAAGAACACAGTGTGTGTTTAGCCTTACTGAACCTGTGCAGCGGTGCTTCTCTGTATTTGAATTTGTCAGCATTTGCTGCAAACATATTTGTTGTCAGGCGAGTTTTGTTTTCAGGGAGGCTGTGCAGGCGTTTTAACTTGTAAATCATTTCTGAATGAAGGATGCAAATGTACTTGTTAGGCAGGCTCTCTGTTCAGATTTCAGACGGGACACACGTATGGGTAAAAGCATGTGTGTATGAGTGAGTGTGTGCCTCGGTCAGTGTGCAGTGAAAGGGGAAAAAAAGCTGAGGCAGCAATGGCAGCTGCACTACAGCACAGCATTTAGTTACTAGGGTAACAGTGGAATTTGCATATGATCAGCAACCCTCTGAGTGTGGCACGTGGTATATATGAAAATTGTTGGCTGGATTCAGACTGCTCATGTGTTTAAAAGCTGACATTCAAATTTTCATGAGGCTGTTTGACTTTGCAAAATCAGAAGAAGATGATTGTTTTTGAAGTATAAGTACAGTATATATGTGCAACTGTATATAATACATGCTATATATATTATATGCCTCTTCCGTATTGCTGAATTGGTTTCTAAATCAGTGGAAGAAACTGTTGTTGTGTGTTCTTACCACAGCTTTCTTTACATGTCCTCACAAACATCAGAAGAGAGCATGTAAGAATGAATTTAACTGGGTTTGTGTGTGTGTGCGCACGTTTCCATGAGGAGCCATCCTTCACGTATGTGTGTGCATGCAGGCGTCTCACTGGTTAGCAGTTTAGCAGTTCTGGTTTCAGCCAAAATATCAATAGGTCAGATTGACCTTTGAGTGCTCGGTGACCCCCGACACTGATATCAGGTTGTGTTGTTTCAGACAGACACCTGCCATAAGAGCTCATAATTAGCTCCCCGGACAACACAGACACTTAGCCAATAATTGTCTGCAGAGAACAGCAGGCTGGACATGAATATAATCTGAAACCTTGTAACATATTTATTTCCAGGATCTCTTTGTCAGGAATAACATGCATAAGTGTAGACCTCTGAAGCAGTTAAAAAGCGAGACGTTTCATAGTAGTTATGAGCATTCGAGTTCTCATTAAATCTGAAAGAAAAACATTTTCGGTTGCATCCTTCCCGCATATGGCTCTCTGCAGCTAAACCTAATTTTAGAGAAAATGACTCAGGTTCAGCAATTAGTCTTCACAAAATCAGCAATCAAAGACTTTGAAGCACACATTAGTGAGGATTTCCAGTCTCATTCTCTGCTCTGACGCAGTACGGCTGCTTTCAGAGAGAAAAATGGTACACGGCAGGCTTCACACTGCATATATCTGCTTGGAACGCACAGTGTGACCATCTGTTTGTGCACCCTCGGGCAAACAAAAATCATAGCCGCTGCAGAGCTGAACTTACATGGTCAAATGCAGGATAAAGCTCTGGTTGTTTGGTCATTACAGTCCAACCATTGTTGAAATATCAGCACCATGGCAACAGAAAATAATTGTAATAATATTGTGCTGGTCTAACATGACACTATTTACAGACTAAAGCCACCATGGCAATTGTGTTATAATCATATAATGATGTTTGATACGTTTGTTAATAGCAGGGCAGTTAATTGTGTTTTTAAGTGTGTCAGTGTATCTATTATTATTATTATTATTATTATTATTATTATTATTATTATTATTATTTTATTATTAATTAATTAATTATTAATTTAGTTAATGACAAACAATTTGATTTCTGATAAAAAACTCTATTAAGAGTTTATTTTCATATGCAGCATCGCTGGCTCATTGCAACACAGGTGTTTTTTGTTATCTGTATTTATTGATTAGTATGTGATATCTTCTATTTTTACTCTGCAAAGCGTCTGCCTGACGACGGAAGGAATAAAGGTCAGGAAGGGGACTCTGGAAGAAACAGAGCATACATTTATTAACCTCGGATGTCTTTTCTTTAGTTTATAATTGCGTGTAGTGGTCTTGTTAATTCTAAATTATTAATGCTTAAAGAAATGTACAATAGTTTCGCACGCGCCCGTGCGTGCGTGCGTGTGTGTGTGTGTGTGACAGAGCGAGAGAGAGAGCGAGAGAGAGATGGGCTGTGTCATAATATTTATGAATGTCTGGAGTGATTTGAGTCCCCAGGTTGACTTGCCTTCGCTGATAATTCAACTGGTTATTAGATAATATTACATTTTATTTTATAAAATGCAGCTGTTTAATATAAATGTGTGCACTGTTGTTCTTTTTCATTCATCCTCAATAAAAGCCCACTTTAAGGGTTAGCATGCGACCATGCTAATACAGCTAATGTGAATTGTATAAAACAAATATAACTTGGAGACGTTTAATTTTATAGTTTAGCGTCATGCTACTGGGCTTTTCACCTGTTCAGTCAGGCGGACGGAGCTTAGCAAACCGGTTAGGAGGAAGTAGCAGACACCCGGGGGAGCGACTCTCTTTCCTGTTTACAAATAAACCCAAAATAGAGGAGATGTTATTTAGGGATGAATTTAAATATGCGTTTTAAAACGAAAGTGTCTATGTTTTGAACCGGTATCTCAGCGGGAGTTAAACTGCGAGCATCTCTGAACGTCTTCACCGGGCTTCTCAACTCCCCCTCGTTTTCCCTGAATGGTGCGCTCCGACGCTGCAGGTCTGGTTCGGGCAGGCGCTTCGTTATCTGACTGGAGGACATCCGACTGGAGTCCGGTGTGTCGTATCTCTGCCTGTTGCTGCTGTAATAGCTCTGAGATGAACAGACAGCCTTTGTTTGGGACACAGACGCCGCCGGAAGAGTCAGAGGATCGTCCTCGGACGCCTGTTACTGCTCGGTGTCCGCGTACTGGGCAGTAGATCCCGTCGCTTCCCGGTCACGATGAACCTGTCGTCGTTCAGAGTGGCTCGCGCCTCCGTGATGGTGCAGAGGCACGTGCGGCTGTGTTGGGAAATGCGAGATACGATGTTTGTTTTTTTGACAGCGTGAGGACACTTTAAAGATAAATACTGCGTCTGATTCACGAGACATTACCTGACCAGTGTGCGCCATTGCGATTCACCTGCCCCTCCATCAGATGAACGGGGATCCTGGATGTCTTTGGATCACAGCTACAGTATAAACTGATCTTACAAGCTCTTTTTTGTCTACCTCCTTTAATTTATCATGGACTTAGAAGTCATCGCATGGACTCGGTTCAATTAGGAGCATTACACTGTCCTGTTTATGTTATTGACATCAGTGCTTGCTCTGAAGCTGGACTCTTCTTGCTGTTTATAAAGCAGCGCAGTCATTCTGAGGACCCATGCTTCCTCACATCCTCATGTTAGAGTAATTAAGATGTTCTGCTCCTCCCTGATAACTATAATACTGTGTAATGTTTGATCTCAAGATGAAGGAGGTGTGTCGTATTTGTGGACGGGAGCTCTGTGGCAACCAGCGAAAATGGATCTTCCATCCTGCTGCCAAACTCAACCTGCACGTGCTGCTCTCTTATGCTGTGGGGCACGAGCTGACCCGGGACGGCAGAGGAGAGTTTGCCTGCTCCAAGTGCACCTTCATGCTGGACCGCATGTACCGCTTCGACACAGTCATCGCTCGTGTGGAGGCCTTGTCCATCGAGAGGTTGCAGCGGCTCCTGCAGGAGAAGCATCGACTGAGGCAGTGCATCAGCGGGCTCTATCGGAAAACCAATTCAGATGAAGGGGCTGTAACATTAAGTGGAAGTGATGACGGACCAGGGGATGGGATGGTGGATATTTCAGGGCTAACTCATGCAAAGTATTGCGCCCTGCTCCAGGAGGATTTAGTCTACTCTTTGTATGAGTCCTGGGCAGATGACAGCCTGGACTGCCAACATCACCACCATCCTCAATGTCCTGCTGCTAAAGGGTCAGAGGTTGCAGTTGAAGGCTCACAACGGTGTACGCCCAGCACTCCCAGAAGGTGCCGGGGATGTTCTTATTGGCGGGTGGCAGACTCTGATTATGAAGCTGTCTGTAAGGTGCCCAGAAAGTTGGCCCGGAGTATTTCTTGTGGGCCATCAACCAGATATTCAGCCAGTGTGGTTGGGGGAAGTGTGACTGGAGGTGGTGCAGGTGGAGAAGGAGAGAGGAAAAATATGGAAGATTCAGAAGACATCACCTCCTCTCAGACTCTAGTTCCTGGATCTCAGGACCCCTCGAGGACCTCAGATAGTGATCGCACTTTAGCTGGGCGAGCCAGCTCAAGCCCCTCTATAGCATCCCTGGAGGCAGCTGAGGAATATATTCAGCCTGGAGCCATAACAGATGGATCCCTGAGCTCCCCAGTGGATGCAATCGAAGACCAGATATCTGACTCCCTCTCTGAGGAGCACATGGGAGCTCCACTTGGCCAAGCCTCTCCTAGACGCACTTTCTCTCTAGCCCTCTCTTTGCTGCAAAGCTGTGCTGTCTACCGGCCAGTCCGGAGCACAAAAGGGAGCAAGCTCCCAGTCTTTCTCAGACGAAGCTCCAGCAACGGGGGCACAAGGTTGTCCTTTACCGATCCCGTTATGGGAATGCCTTATGGAAGCCCAAACGGAGAAAGATACAATCACACGCCAACACCTGAGCTGGATGCCCCTCTGATCAGAGTGGACACTGGGCTGGATCAGGATCTGAACCTGGCAGACTTGGAGAAATTGTTTGAAGATTTGTACAAAGAGTATCCTCCTCCTCCTCCCCACCAGGTACAAAACCTTGATCGGAATGGGGATGTCGGCGAAAAGACGAATTTCATTAGTGCAGAGTGACGGCGCTTGGTACAGTAATGAAGTTGGCCTTTGATGAGCAAACTTGCTACATCTGCAGTAATCTGCCTGAACCAGCCTGACAGGCTTTGATGTTTGACACCGCGGTCTGCCCACAAAACCATTATCACCACATTTTAGCTTAACTATCCACATAAGCCAGCTACACACAGCCTCTGCAGTTAGCTCTCACCCCAAAGGACCTGAGCTTCAGTAGGGTGCAGCCATGTTTAGTTGTGTGGTAACACTATACATTACACAAGCAGTCAGGTGTGGGTAGCATGGCCTAATTAGCTAGTCTGTGTGCGTGAGTGTGCACACATAAAGAACTAATGACGAAGCAAAGCATGGCACATTAGCGTATTTTAGTATTAATATTTGTGTTCTTCCAGCCTTTAATTTGTTACTCCTTATCTAATTTAGTCTTTATGATAAAGCCGAGTGTTTGCAGTAATGATACATGAACACAGCCTTTAGACAGATGAGTCTTGCAGTTTTTCCAGCCTTGCAAAACAAGATTTTCCGCTCCAATATGTAAAGATAAATGTGTGTGGATGAGTTTTTGTGTGTGCTGTAGTTAAAAAAAGTCTAATTTCTCTTACTCCTCTGTAATACCTTGTAGGGGGTATGGATTTGTCTGAAGCCTGTGTTTTTCCCTTACTACGAGCATGTGATCGCCGAGCGGGGAGTGCTCAGTGAATTAGGTTAGATATGGGGAGACGTTAAGACAAAGTGACTCCACTACTGCCCTATTTTCACTCAGAGCCCTTGAGGCAAAGTGATCCACGCGATGTCAGACCACTCTGTCATCTCAATACTGGTTGGCTACTAAAGTCACACTATTTCATGATAAGACCACCTTCTATCTTAATGTGAAAACTCTGAACTGCATCACCCAAACGGCAAACACATAGTGATATTCTTCCTGAAGTTGAAATCATTTATATGCTGGTATGTAGCAGGAGCACAGAGCACTTTGGGTAAACTCACTCATGCATGCAGATGCTCATAAACCACTCGAGTGGTTCTTTCCTTGTCATAGCACACACACGAATGAACAGAGTTTATGTATCTTGTGCACAAAAAGTATTACGTAATATGCTGTGGTGGTTATGAAGGCTTTCTATTTTTTATGAATTTGAGAAAAATGTGTTTTCTAAAAATAATTCAGCTAAAAGATATTGTGAATAGATTTTATAAGGTTAAACTCTGATGTCTTAACCTTTTCCAGAGTCTTGTTGAAGAGCAGCAGAGCCAGCTCAACCAGTATGAGTGTGCGGCCGGTCAGTGTGTCAGCGAGCTGCAGAAGGCCCAGCTCCAGGTCCAATCCCTGCAGGCCAAAATCCAGGAGAGCGAGGCCAACAACATGGTGATCCTCATTAAAACACATTACAGCAGCTGGATATGTTCTTTTATTGTGCATCAGGCTGATGGCAGCCTAACCTAACCTTTCTGCCTCCGTCTGTAGAAGCTGCAGGAGAAGCTGAGTGAGATGGAGTGCGAGCTACGTTCGCTTCGCCAGGCCTCTCAGAGTCAGGAAAGAACCATTCAGGGCCTCACAGAGTCTCTCAGCACCAAAGACAGCGAGGTGTGTGTCTGTTTGTACCTAATCAAGGATCGCTGTGACGTGATTTGTAAACCTGTTGTAAATGTGCTGATTCTGCTCTAAGGCCCAGGAGCTGTACCAGCTGATTGAAGGGCAGAACACCACACTTTGCAAGCTGCAGGAAATAGCCCATCACAGCCAGCTTGCTCAAAGCAAGGTGAAACTTTTGACCTGTTTTTTAATCAAAAATGTAAATGTTGTCCTCAGTGTGAAAACATGTTGTGTTTTTGACCTTGGTCTGTGGTCGTTCCTCTCTTCAGGCTCCGGCAGGAGTTAGCGAGTCCTTGGCGCTGGCTCAGCTGCAGGGCGAGCTGGTCGGGGTGCAGAGCTCCCTGTTCTCTCTTGGACTGGAGCTGGAGGCCAGCCAGAGGAGTCTGAGACAGAGCCAGAGGCAAGCCGATGACCTGATGAGGTTCAGGGAGAGACTAAACTCAGATCTACAGGAGGCACTGCAGCACAGAGAGGTCACCGAAAAACACAATCAGGTCAGTCTGGTTGTGACAGTGTGAGTAAACCTAACATGTTACACAGCACGTTTAACATACTTTCTTTCTACTGCAGGACCTGCGCTGCGCCCTTCACAAACTTCGCACTGAGCTTCAGGCCAAAGAAGCAGCTTTAAAAGAGAGCGAAGCAGAGAAACACGCTGTGACGCAGGAGAAAGACCGGAGCGTCGCACAGCTCAAAAGCGCTCTGCAGGACAAGGAGCAACAGTTGCAGGTGACATGCACAATTCCACACAGTCTGCTTACATAATATATATACTGTGTACATTCATACAGTATATATATATATATATATATATATATATATATATACACACACACACACACACACACATACATATTAGGCACACACACACTTCTTTTTTAGCCCATCTAAAAATATATTAATCTGTAGGAGTACTCAGAGATGGTGGAATCAACTGGAAGCGCCAAACCAAATCCAAGAGACGCCCTGCTTGAGAAACTGAGGGAGCGCATTAAAGAAAGAGACAGAGCTCTGGAGGTAAACAAGCACACAGATTCACAGCAGGGATTGAAACTTGTGGCAGATACTGAAAACAACTCATTTTAGCCACGGTTACATTCGCCTCACAAACTGATGTGCATTCATTGTCGGGACAGTGGGAAGGCTTTTAGTCACAAACGAGTATCAGTCAAGAGTCATGGGCACACAGCAATACAGACTCACACACCAAAAGGTCAGTGTGCAGTAATATTTTACTGCAGTGGGAAGAAATATATGAATTAAAAAGGTGACGATGAAAAGCATGTGTTAAATCTCTCGGTGTTAGCTACTGCATAGCTAAACATTTTATGCAGTAAACTACAAAACTATGAAGTGCAAAGAACACGGTGAAGGTTGAGGATGCTTTTCCATCGCTGCCTGCAGCAATCCATCGATGACAAGTTCCACTGTGTGGAGGAGCGTGAGGGCCAGGTGAGGAGGCTGCAGCTGGCTCTGAGAGAGAAGGAGCGAGACCTGGAGAGACTCCGCTGCATTCTGTCCAACAACGAGGAGACCATCACGGTACGCTCGCGACACGCAGCATCATCATGTCCAAACTGTTTGGTGTGGACACACTAGAACATGCATATTATGCAGATTAAAGCTCACAGTTTAAAACAAGCTTGAACCAATAAGCCAAGTGCATCACATTTAATAAATTGTGAATAAATTAAAAAATTTTAGTTGTCATAACGCTCAGTAAACTCTCCATTTTCAAGAAAATTGAATTTTTCTGGCAGTTATTTCATGCTTCAGGTTTTATAGCATTAAACATATTACTCAGTATCTAAAGTTATGCACTGATATATTTTTGGTGATCGTGACCACCAGAGTCTTGACGGTTTGGTGCGGGGTAAAGAGCTGGAGCTGGAGCAGGCAGCAGAGGCCTACAGGAACCTCCAGTGGTTGAAGCAGCAGAGCGACGAGAAGGAGAGAAACTCCCTGAGAGAGAAAGACACCATCATAACCCAGCTACAAGCAGCACTACAGACACGCAGCCAGGAGGCTCAGGTACACACTGGCATTTACAACAGCTTTCTGTTTCAATTATTCTCAGTTGTTTGCGGTGTAAATGTTCAAAGCTTTGAAAAACCATCCCATGTCGACAAACCTGTCTCACCAGTTTCTTACTAATTGCTCTGTTTGTTGTGTTGTGCGTGTGCAGGATCTCACAGCTGCCCTCGTCGCCAGAGTTCAGGCCGGTCCCACTGAGGTTGTGGAGGAGCTGAAGGCTCGGTTGGCTCTGAAAGAGAAACTCTTCCAGGAGCTTTTGGGAGACCGCAGCAGGCAGTCTAAGGAACAACAAGCACAGATCCAGGATCTGCTCAGCACTCTCAGCTCCAAAGACCAGTATCTGCAGGTGGGCGACATCGTGACATCGAAGTGCAGCTGGTAGATTATAGGTTTGGGCCGTACAAAAAGGCGGTTCAGGAAGATAAAGTGTAACCTGATCTTTCTCTCTCAGGACTACTCCTACAGGCTTTCCTTAGTGATCAGTGAGCGGACTGGCCAGCTACAGGAGCTTCGCAAGCAGCTGTCAGAAAGAGAGCAGGAGCTGCATGAACTGAGATGGGACAAGCAGAGAGACATGGGAGGAGAGACGGAGCATCTGCAGAGTCTCCTTAAAGAGAAGGAGGCTTTTATCAAGGTACTTGCTCCGACATTTTCCCTTGGCTGTTTGTCTTTCTATAGATCCTGTACACCTGGTGTTCACAGGCTACTTTATCACACTGTCAGGAGCTGATGAAGGCTCAGGAAGAGGCCATGCAGCCGTTTTCCAAGGAGAGCGAGGCAGAGATTAAGGCTCTGAAGGAAGACATGCAGCTGGTGCTGAAAAAGGAGGCAGAGGCTCAGGTATCAGTGAAGCTCTTGAGCTGATGCACTAAAATTTCCTGTTTTTTAATCTTTTAGTGACATCTTTGGGTTCTTTTTCTGCAGAAGGAGATCTCTGCTCTGCGTTTGTCTTTAGCTCACCAGCAGTCAGAAGGAGATGCCACAAAAGACAACACTGATCACAAAGTATGATTATTGCTTCATTTCGAGTCGCTTAGACAGTGTTTAGACATTTGTATTCCTTAGGAAATAACCACTTTACTCCTTTTTAACCCTCCCCGCCACTGTGATTCAGCATGTGCTGGAGCAGCTGGTATCAGAGTACAGCAAGCTGAATGACGCCTTGAGGGCAGAGAAGAGGTTATACCAAAATCTCACTCACATTCATAAGAGTGACAGGTAGGGAAATTCCACGCAGGTCTTGTGACGCTCTGGATTCCTGCAAAGCTTTTTTTTTTTTGTCCTTTCTTTTTTGTTTTCAAAAACACCATTTTGTTCTGGTCTTTTTGATTTTGCAGCAGCTCAGAGAAGATCCAGGCCCTCCACATGGAGTTGGATTCAGTTCAGGCACTCCGCAGACAGCTGGAGGAGGTCCTGTCTCGGACCCGTAACACGGCCCTGCTACTGGACAGGGCAGCTAAAAAGCAGCCTGACTTTGGAGGTGGGAACGGGCAGGGTCCAGCCTCCAAGGCTGCAAGCACCATTGTCACCTGATGCTCTGTGTGACCACAGCACCACTCAGTGACACTCTAAATGTGAGATGGAGCTGTCTCCAACCACTGACGGTCAGGTTTATGAAACATTGCGTTCCTGAAGTAAGAGAAAGAGATCTATATTTTAAAAAAGCCAAAATCTGACCCTCAGTGTGCAGGCAGCTTTGTCCAAATAACACAAACACTCCTCTTAATGGTATGAAGTGAAAATGTGCAACTCAGAGTTTAATTTATTAATATATTTTGTGAGTGTGGTGTGAATCTGTTGGGTTTTTTATATTGTTTTTTTTGAGGATTGCCTGCATATTGCTTTGTAGCTCGATTGTTCGCTATTGCCATTTCTGTGTACTGTCTCTCACCGGTGTCGCTCTTCCAGCCTTACTGTCACAGTGAAGTCACGTCTTGTGGAGAAATTCAAGCTCATGCCTTACAGTGAAACGTCTCACCATCCATCATTTGTTTTATATCATCTGTTTGTCAGCAGGATTGTGCGTGCACGCTTAGCGAAGGCCCAGGAAACAAATCCAAAAAAGACGGCCTCGTACTTTCCTTTAGTTGTGTGTTAGCTCTGATAGATATGCATGATAGAGTAGGCTAGTCGTTTTAGATATAAGCTGGCAGATGCTTTATGTTGTAGTAATTTTATATGATATGCATATTTTTAGCAGCTCTGCTTCTAGATCCAGCTTTGTACAGAGATAGGATCATCTAGACAGTGCTCTCTATTAATGACAGGAGATGTGAACACCAGAAATAAACCTTGCATATGAATTATTTATATGAGGTAGAGTACATTTTCTAGGGATTTTGTGCCCCCGATCTTTTCATCTAGCCTCACAGATGGAATCACCGTCAAAGCTCCTTCTACTTCTTCTTCTTTTTTTGTGTTTTAAATGCATCAAAAATAAACATGTGCTGGCTTTTTGTCAAAAGCACTTCTGGTATGGATTTCTCTTTATTGTGTTTAATTAGGAAACCTGAAATCCTCCACTTATTCCTTGACATACCTTCCGTCTTTCCCCTCAGAGCAACCCACAGTATATATCATCTCTCTGAGCCTCTACCCAGAGTAGAAATATTATTTACCCGCCCTCCTCAGCCTCTCAACTTTGCCTTTTTTTGTCCTAAAGTGCAAATTTAAAACCATATGAACACATGCTAGAACTTTTAATATATAAATACAAAGGCAACAAACAGCAACGTGTATTCTTAACACAAACTCGGTCCCAATTAATTTTCCTTCATGTCCTTCCTCCCTCATGCATGATAGTGTGGCATGGTTTTCATGTTTGCATGGCTTCCACTGTAATGCCCAGTGAAATATTCATAAACACAAAGCCCGTGTGGCCGGTCACTCAGTGTCCTCACGATCTAGCTTGAATAAAAATACAATTCAAGTCCCTCTTCCTACACCTTCCTCATATGTGGTGACATTATGTAGTGTCACAGTGTGTAAACAGGGTGCCACATTACACCAGTCAAGCCTGCAGGGACACATTACTCAATCAGTATTGCCTCAGCAGTTTTGCTGAGTTTCCTGCCCTCTCGCCAACAACACAGAGACATTTAGTGCTGTATGCTTCATTAAAGGTGGACACATTCTGATAATTAGCACCCGTTAAACCTGCTCTGACTATGAAACAATCCTTTAATATGTCCCCACAATGCAGTGAGCAACTCTAGACACAAACCCACACCTATGATTCACATGTAGCTCTGTGCAGTGCGTGCGAAGGCCTATTATGTAAAACAGTTTCCCTTAGAAATTCTTTTCAGTCACTTTCCTGATGTTCCTGCTCTCTCTGCGAGTGCGTATACAATATTAAAAACAGAACAGAGAAGAGAACATGCAGTACTCGGTCACAACAACCTCCTTTAATCCCTGCAAACAGTCGTTACTCTAAATCTGCTACAGTTGTGTCATTTTTAGGTGTTTAAAGTGGCCTTCACACACACACTGTTACTGAGTGCACCGGTTTTTTGGCTGGCTTGCAACGTATGACATAACATTTCCCTTAAGTCCCATGACTTCCAAAGTGGTGATTCAGTGGAGAGAGAGAGAGGACTGTGGAAAGAATGGGATAGAGTGGATGCCGAGGAGGGAGAGGCTTAAAAACTACAGGACTGAGAGAAAACCAGGGGGTTTGAGATTTAAAGAAAAGAACCAAAGCAAGTGGATACTTTCCCTAAATGGTCATTTTGTTTCCAGAGCTCAGCACAGAGGAGGAAGAGGGAGACGATGAAGACGGCAGCAGTGAGGAGTTCACAGACAGCATAGAGGAGGATGACGATAGCGTGAATGCCAGAAGTTTGACCTCCGGTCAGGTAAAGTGCTTTTACTAACACTTCACTGTGACCATTAAGAGCATCTCACCTACTCCCATGACTTAAAGGGTAAGAACTAAGAAGTATTATTTCTAACTCTGTAGGCTTCTGTTAAGGCTCAAGGACCTGAGTGTGTGACCCGAGGGCTGGTGAGGGGGGCACAGTCCCAGACAGCTGATGTAAAGCAGCTCGATGAAGCAAAGAAGACACTCGAGTTCGAGCTTGAAGAAATAAAGTCACAGCTGGAGAGGGATGGATACACCTCTGTAGCTCAGATGAGGTGTGTAATTTGCTTTAAATGACTTATTGTTTACCTGATCGTGCTGTGTTTGATGGCACCATTATGCTTATTTGTCCTTCTGTTCGACTTTTGCTAGGAGTGCCCTGCAGAAGCTGCAAAGGGAGAACCAGGCCCTGAAAGAAAACCAAGTACGAGCTGTAGTGGTGGGGACAAACACAGAGAAGAGTCTGAGCCCAGAAGAAGAACAGGAAGAAGAAGAAGAAGAGGAGGAGGAAGAAGAAGAGGAGGAGGAGGAAGAGGATACTGAGGAAGAAGATGAACTGGAAACATCTCCGGTGCCGGCGGGGAAGCGAGGTCCTCCATGTGTTAGTCTGAGCAACGAGCCAGGGAAGAGGCACTGCATGAGGCCATGCTCTCTGAACCTGGGCACACTGACATCTCACCATCTCACACACCAACCTGAAGCGGTAACACATCATACCCTCATTATCTGATCATTATTACAGATTTAGTGTGATTCTCTTTAGTGTTAGAGAGAATAAAATGACCAGACAGTTTAATACCAGAAACAGTACTCAGATCATTAAATGTAACATATACAGTTTAGATGGGAAAATATGTTAGAAACAATTGAAGGGCAACAAAGTGTCGCTAGTAAAGTTTAATTTAGTCTGATACTGCTTATAATTGGATCATCAGTAATCCAGGTGTACTAAATAGTTGTACTAACAAGTTTAAATGTAATCATATTAATTGACATGTTTTACATATAAACGTAGCTCTTAAAAAAGAATCAGAAACAGTCAGTTAATGTCTTGTTATATGTGATATTTCAGTGCAAGAGATGCTGTATGACTAAATAATTAAATGATGTGCCTGTGAAGATTACACATCAGTGTTGCTTAGATGCTTTGCTTTTGCAGGAGACAGCGGTCGCCGGTGACAGCTCTCAGGTCAGAGCGCTCTGGCGAGAAAAAGAGGATGGCCTCCGTGAACAGGCGTCTCGTCTGCACGCTGATCTGACTCTGAGCCAGCAGGAGAACAGAGAGCTGCAAGAGAGGCTGATGGTGTCTGAGGCCACGGTCCAAGCTCAGGCCGAACAGCTGAAGGAGTACAGAGATCTGCTCAGTGAGTCACTCTGAGGCGCATGTATAAAGGAAGGCTGGGATGAGTTAGACAAATACATTTAAACATATTTAATTATTTGGTATAAAGGAATGAAGTAAGTTCTGCCTCATGTCTGTGCAGCCGAGACGTCTGTCCAGCAGGCCAACAAGCAGGTGCAGGTGGATCTTCAGGATCTGGGTTATGAAACTTGTGGCCGGAGTGAGAACGAAGCAGAGAGAGAAGACACCAGCAGCCCAGGTGATGAACAAAGATCTGATTCATTTTAGACCAAACACATGCTCTTTAAGATACTCTCATTAATCATGTCTCACCTCTCCTCCTTGCAGAGTTTGATGACCTAGAGATGTGCACGTCGCTGTCCCATCCTCAGGACTGTGAGGGTGGTGGCTGGTACGCTGGAAGGTGCAGCAGTAACAGAAGCGCTTATGAAATGAGGGATGAGTCGGCGTCTCTCCAGCATCTGGTCCAGGATCTGCGCTCACAGCTGACTCGCTGTCACAAAGTGATCCGTGGACTGCAGCTCCGTGTCCGGTCTTTGTCTGCGACCAGCGACTACGCCTCCAGCTTGGAGCGCACGCCCCGCAAGGTACTGACTCACCAACAAATGCTGTACTTTAAATTTATTTAATGTTAAAGAAAAAACATTTCAAAAAACAAGGGTTTTTTTTGCTTTTCATCCTCACCCTTTAGGTAAACTGGGCGCTTGAAAGATCACCAGCCCCGAGTGGTGTGGAAGAGGATGAAGGCTGGTTATCTGATACCCAAGGGGCTCGTCCAGCGTCCAAGCCCAGCAGGGAGCTCCAAGAACTGATGGAACGAGTCGCGTCGCTGGAGGCTCAGTTGAAAACTACCAGATCGGAGGGCAAAGGCCAAGCAGAAGAAGGGAAATGTGCCACCTGGCCTGGGTAGGTTAGCAGCGATAATGTGGCAGTGTTGCACATTTACTTTTTATCTAGAATCAGTTGATGTATGCACATAAGAGCGAGACTAATCTCCCTTAACACTGCGGTGCATTTTGTCCCTGTGGCGGCTGATTGTCTGTGCAGGAAGTACAACTCTCTGATCCAGGCTCAAGCTCGTGAGCTGTCCCACCTGAGGCAGCGGATGAGAGAAGGGCAAGGAGTCTGTCACATCCTGACCCAACACCTGGGAGACACCACCAAGGTGCTGCAAACACACTCCCTGATTCAGTGATATTTTCTACATTTTATCAACATGGAGAGAGAATAAAGTTCTAGCAAAGTTCATAGCAGATTCTCACAGATGCACTAAACGTCAACAACTTTCAGGCTTTTGAGGAGCTCCTGCGGGCCAATGATATTGACTACTACATGGGTCAGAGCTTCAGGGAGCAGCTGGCACAGAGCACTGCCCTGGCACAAAGAGTGGTCACCAAGATTAGTGGACGTAAGGAACGTTTTAAAAAAAAAAACTGTTTCTACTGTTATTTAAAATCTCACCGCTCCATCTTTCCTCTTTTCTCTCCACAGGAGAACGTGTAGAGAGCCATGACGACAAGACAGGCCATGAGTTGCTCGCTTTGCGGTAAGTGAGCTTGTTCATATCTATATGTGTAATGTGAGAATATGTAGGAGATTAAACTATTTTAGGGTGGTAGCAATTAAACCAAGGAGCGATCTTTGCTCAAAATCAAGCAACCAGCAACATCTGGGGATGAAAGGTGAAGCCATCACTGTTCGAATAATTAGTTGAGCCTGGTTCCAAAATCAAGTCAGTCCCCAGAAACTGACACAGACCAAAATTTAAGCAGAAGCATGAAGATCAGTTTTGGTCTTTATCAAAACTGCAGTGTCACCTGCAGTTTTGTGATCTGTTGACCCCCACTGAACTTAATAGCTCACTTTGCAGCACTAAGTCTGTCCTGCTGATTAGTTTGCTCTGTCATGTGACACGCTGTGAGGAGCTGTCTGCATAGCTACTTACGTTGGAGAGAAGACAGAATGCTGTTAATCCACACGCGGGCCACCACGCGGATCATTTAAGTTACTCTAGCTGAACAGACAGCTTCCCGGTGTCCACCCAGACAGGCTTTAAAATGCTCAGTGTTTCTGTATCCTTCACAGCTTGGCACACTGTTTCTGTTGGATTCATGCTAAGTCACTTATTCGTGGATTTCTGTTGTATTGACGCTTGCTGCTGTACTGATAAATATTTGTTTTGAAATATTTTCCAGCATGCAACATTTTTAAGGGTTATCAGGAAAGCTGGTGAAATAAAAAAAACAAAGACACTTAAAAAAAAAAAAGATGCTGTCAGAGAGCCAGGGGACCCAAAACAGTAAGAGAGACACAAATACATAGCATGAGGGTCTGTAAGGCCTCTAGACCCACTTGTGACTCACTAGAAGTGATTTCTCATCTTCTATATAAATGTGTCTGCACGGTCAGTTTCTCTCATTTAATTTCATTCGACTTTGGTTGCAATTCTTTTGGGTGCTTACACAGAAGATGTCCACACATCGTTGCATCACACACATTACTGATGCAAGAACAGAACAGGACATCATGTGATGTCTCAAAATTTGGGCCAGCCTATGAGGATGGATGATGACAGTGCATAAATTTACAGTAGTCAAGAACATAGTGTAGTAGCTATGCAAGCCTTTGATTTAGTAGTGATTTTAGAACAGTATAAAAAGTACCTAAAACTACTGTAATCCATGGCTTCCTGGAGCTAACACATAGTATGTTGTTGACAGGCATGAAGGCACTATTAACATAAAATACACATTAATAGGCATCTTATTAGGACTTATAAGCACCTCACACCCTATTAGTTAATGCTCTTTAAATGGGCTTTAATATAAAGTGAGTTATCCTGTGCTCATATAGGGAAGAAGAGCTCTTTTCACAGTAATAGTGTTGTTTATGTTGTCTAATATTACTGGAAAAAATTTTCCTTTCCTATTTCCCTCAATGTTGATGCGTTTTCTGTTTTCTGTGCATCCAAATGAAAAAACTGACCAATAAGCAAATGTAAAAGCATTTACTTCGATTCGAGGAGGAACTAGTTAGACTTTCATCAGAACCTTGAACTCAAAAAACATTTTTTTGATCATGACTCAAGAGTTCAGAGGCTAATTCCTACAAAGAACACACAAATGTGTAATAGAATGAAATGAAAGTGATTAGGTTTAATATGTGAAAGGTCAGAGTTCAGTTTCATTGTGATATCATGACCTTCTGTCCACGTGCAGGTTAAGTAAGGAGTTGCAGCAGAAAGATAAAATCATCGAATCACTCCACACGAAGCTGCAGCACCGTCCCGAGACCCCGTCCAGTTGCCACGCCCTCTCTGAGACTACGGACCAATCAGATAGGACCTCTTTAGTGTCCGATGAGTACCAAACCAATGAAGACTTGGAGCTGTGCTCTGATTTGGACACCAGGGAATATCAGGAGGAACACCGACTCCGGCAGCCAGGACTCGGATCAGATCCGGAAGGTATTGTTGATGTTAATCTCTCTTTCTGTGAAATGCATCTTTCTATCATTTCACCTTCCATTCCCCTCTTTTAGTCCGTTCCTCTATCCCACCACCTCTTCCTCCTCCTCCTCTTCATGGCCTCCTCAAGTCTTCAAGCAGCTGTCCCAACATGCTTTGCACAGCCGCTGTGGGTTTGACCAGAGGTAGGGGAGTCACAGACGGCTGTTGACTTGCAAAGATCATTTTCTTTTTTCCTCCTCATCCTTTCGTCTTCTGTATGTGTCCTGTCATTCTCCTCCAGCCCTTTTCAGTGAGCCTGTCTCCTCCTCCCTCTCTATCCCCTCTGGCCCTGACGGCTGGGGTCACGAAGTTATGTTTGACCCCCGGCCCAGAGCTCTCTCTGTGATGGCTGTTCGCCCAGAGCTGGACACGCTGTACAAACAGATGAATGAGCAGAACAGGGGTGAGGGGCCAAAGAGAGTGTGCCATGTGTGGAAAATACTCAAAACCTGTCTGAAACTACAGTCACACTTGGAATTGTATAGAATGTTTGACTGATCTCTGACAATTTTTGTGTGTGTGTGTGTGTGTGTGTGTGTGTGTGTGTGTGTGTGTGT
>NW_024582402.1:2287169-2373517 GCF_018398535.1 Haplochromis burtoni
TGTGTGTGTGTGTGTGTGTGTGTGTGTGTGTGTGTGTGTGTGTGTGTGTGTGTGTGTACATGTGTTTGGATGGCTGGCTACAGGCTTCCCAGAGCCTCATGACAAGGCTCTGTTCACCCTTTCACCTGATCACCACAACCAGCATGGCCTGTCAAGCTACAGCCAGCTATCCCATCATGCCTTTCAACCCTACCAGCTGGGGGGCATCCCTACAAGCCACTTAATGAAGTCTGACTCAGGTTTAATGTCAGGGGGGCCTTTGTGGGACATGGAAAACTTCGTCGGAAGTTATTCTGGATCATCTGCGCACCAACCAGGAAGCAGCCAAACAGGTGTGACGCACAAATGCAGTGAATTTATTTTTGGAATATTTATGTAACTTAAGAGCTTCTTTTTTAATGAACCGTGCATGAAGAAGTTGAATGAACAATACAACATTTTATTATATGACTTTCTTTCAGGGGTAAATTTGATAGAGGAACACCTGCAGGAGGTGAGGTGCCTTCGCCAACGCCTGGAGGAGTCCATTAGGACCAATGAGAGGCTTCGTCACCAGCTTGAGGAAAAACTGGCCACCACTGGACGTGATGGGGGTAATGCAGCTTTCCACACTTGAGTAACAACAAACATCGGCGCTTTTTTGTCTCTAAAAAATGACACAATGTGGGGTTTTTTTCCAGGGGCTCCAACCAACATTTATATTCAGGGACTGGACACAGTAACTCAGCTGTCCAATGAGATCAGAGTCCTGAAGGAAGAAAACTTGGGTCTGCAGTCCCGCTTGCAGGCCAGCACAGGTACTTCAGTATAAAGGCAACAGACATTTAAGACAGTTTGTTTTGTTTTTGGTTTTTTTAAATAAACCCATTCAGTCTCTCCTATGCTCTCAGACACAAGTGAGGAGGTGGTGCAATTGAGGGAGGCGGTGTTTACAGCACGTGCTCGCCTGAAGCAATCAGAGCTGGAAGCTGAGCAGTGGAAGGAGGAGCTCAGACGGCTTCAGGCCCACAGTCAGGAGCAGGGACAGCAGATTCACACATTAAGGCAGGAGCGGCAGGCGGGGCAGGAGAAAACCAACAGGTGTGTGCAGATAATGGCTGTGTCTGTCTGCGTGTTCACATCATCGCTAACTGTTTTATTACTATAACGTATCTGTGCATTAACAGGCTCCAGCACGAGGTGTCACTACTCCAGCAGCAGCTATGTGAGAGCAGGGAACTGATCCACTCCCTGCAGAGCGAACTACACGTCTATGATCGAGTGTGTTCCAGCACAAAGGCCAACAAAGGTCAGTCTATCAAATTAGCTATACACAACATCCTACCATAGATATATACAGTGGCTTGCAAAAGTATTCGGCCCCCTTGAACTTTCCCACATTTTGTCACATTACAGCCACAAACATGAATCAATTTTATTGGAATTCCACGTGAAAGACCAACACAAAGTGGTGTACACGTGAGAAGTGGAACGAAAATCATACATGATTCCAAACATTTTTTACAAATAAATAACTGAAAAGTGGGGTGTGCGTAATTATTCAGTCCCCTGAGTCAATACTTTGTAGAACCACCTTTTGCTGCAATTACAGCTGCCAGTCTTTTAGGGTCTGTCTCTACCAGCTTTGCACATCTAGAGACTGAAATCCTTGCCCATTCTTCTTTACAAAACAGCTCTACAGCTGCTCTGTGACGGCCTCAGAGGTTGTCTAAGAGAATATTGGGAGCAACAAGACCATGAAATCCAAAGAACACACCAGACAGGTCAGGGATAAAGTTATTGAGAAATTTAAAGCAGGCTTAGGCTACAAAAAGATTTCCCAAGCTTTGAAAATCCCACGGAGCACTGTTCAAGCGATCAGTCAGAAATGGAAGGAGTATGGCACAACTGTAAACCTACCAAGACAAGGCCGTCCACCTAAACTCACAGGCCGAACAAGGAGAGCGCTGATCAGAAATGCAGCCAAGAGGCCCATGGTGACTCTGGATGAGCTGCAGAGATCTACAGCTCAGGTTGGGGGAATCTGTCCATAGGACAACTATTAGTCGTGTACTGCACAAAGTTGGCCTTTATGGAAGAAGAAAGCCATTGTTAACAGAAAACCATAAGAAGTCACGTTTTCAGTTTGCCACAGCAGGGACAGGGAAGCTGGTCAGAGTTGATGGGAAGATGGATGGAGCCAAATACAGGGCAATCTTGGAAGAAAACCTCTTGGAGTCTGCAAAAGACTTGAGACTGGGGCGGAGGTTCACCTTCCAGCAGGACAACGACCCTAAACATAAAGCCAGGGCAACAATGGAATGGTTTAAAACAAAACATATCCATGTGTTAGAATGGCCCAGTCAAAGTCCAGATCTAAATCCAATCGAGAATCTGTGGCAAGATCTGAAAACTGCTGTTCACAAACAAATCCATCTAATCTGACTGAGCTGATCACCCAAAGCAAAAGGTGGTTCTACAAAGTATTGACTCAGGGGACTGAATAATTACGCACACCCCACTTTTCAGTTATTTATTTGTAAAAAATGTTTGGAATCATGTATGATTTTCGTTCCACTTCTCACATGTACACCACTTTGTATTGGTCTTTCACGTGGAATTCCAATAAAATTGATTCATGTTTGTGGCTGTAATGTATCTATCTATCTATATCTATCTATCTATCTATCTATCTATCTTTCTATCTATCTATCTATCTATCTATCTATCTATCTATCTATCTATCTATGGTCCCAGTGTCCCTTACTTTGGTGCCATCTGGTGGTACATGAACAAACAGATAAATGGGCTATAAAAAGAAAAAAAAAATCACTGGATGTTTTTCTGTGAATTGGAATTCCCAGAATTCTTTGCAGCTCAAGAAAAGCTCTAATGTATGACAAATATGAAAGGAGGAAAGAATAAAACTCTCTAAACCCCTCGCAGCACCTAAGCACAGCTGTGCCTAACACCTTCTCATGTTTGTGCATTTCGTCTTTCGTCTTCAGGCTACCTGTGCGAGGTACCAGTTCTACCAGTAGAGCTGGGGGAGTTGTTGGGAGAGGTGAGGAGTCTACGGGCTCAGTTGCAAAACAGTGTCCAGGAGAACAGCGCTCTCAAACAGCTGGAGCTCCACAAGCAGCTGGAACAAAAGCTGGGCGTGGGCTCACCTCGGACTCCCTCGCTCTCTGCTCTCACTGCCAGCCCTCAGAGGGAAAACTTCTACAGACGTCAGTTGCTTCATGGTGAGACATGACTGGGCTCCATCATGCTACAGTGTAAAATGCCTGTGACGTTCAGTGTGCAGTGTTAAAGTTTGCAGTGTGTCCAAGCCTGTTTGCCTATCTGTGTGCTCCGCAGACCCAGCTCCATCTCCACCAGTCAGGGACATTGGTCTCTTTAACTGTGGATCTCCTGGTCCTCCATACTCAGACTTGGATGACAGCCATAGCACTGCCAATGGTGTGACTTAACTTCAGTTACTGCAACTTAATTTGACTTAATATGAAGAAGGTTTATTTGCTTTCTAACAATAACTGCACTTTTGGTTTGTGTGCTTGTTACTGAGTAGTTTGAAGGAATTCTAATTTCCATAAAATAAAAATTAAAAAACCGCTTCATTTGAAGTCCTTCCACAATACAATCCAGGTCTTTTGTCTCCAGCAGACCCTCTTGATCCACACTCTGAGCTGGAGGGGGATGCGCCCGATGGATCATTCGCGAACCGTCATGGTCGTCACGCCATTGGTCACGTGGATGACTTCAGTGCTTTGCAGCAGCAAGTCCTCGAGGGCCGGAGCCTCGTCCAGCGCATGGAGATGACCCTGCAGGCCTGCCTCGGTCCACCAATGCTGGATGTAAACCAGAAACAGAGCAGCGAGCTGGTGTGTTTTCACCATCCTAGCAGTCGGCGACAACTGAAAATAAAAAGTATTGAGCACAGAGCACGAGTAACTAACTGAGCTGTGTTTGCAGATTATGGATTACGGATGTGTTAGGAGTCTTCTGTCTAACACCAAGACTCTGAGGCAGATCTTGGAGGAGGCAACGTCTCTGCTGAAGATGTTCTGGAGAGCAGCTCTTCCCAGCACGGATCCCTCCATCCAGAACCTTAAGAAGGTTTTAAAATTACGCATTATCTTATTTGTTTATTTGGCCTTTAATAGCATCAAACAACTTATGTTAAAATAAATGTTTACAGAGTATATCTGTATGTATTTGTGCATGCAGGAGCAGTGCATGAAGGAGGAGATCTTGTCCTTGAAACTGCGTGTGTCTGAGCAAGAAGAAGTTCTTAAGGGGACAATACAAAGACTGAGGAGCACCAGCCGCACCAAGGAGAGCATGGAGCACTTCATAGTCAGCCAGCGTGAGTGTTTACGTGCACGTGTGTGTGTGTTTGTATGTGTGTGTGAGAGAGAAACAGGAATGTGGGACGGTCAAGTGTACTCATCCCTTTACTGATGCCTAATAAGGTATGCGTAACGGGAAGTAAGATACAGAGAGGTTCTCAGCAGACAACAATGCTAGTCCCTTCTCGGAAATGTCGTCTGTTTAGAGTTCAGAAATAATAAAGGAGGTGGTTCATGGTCCCTTGGGACGCATGCCACCAAAAACAGCTGTATGGAATAACATCATAAGGAATTCCTTACCCCCTGACCTCAGAAATATAAGTTCATTCCCTCTTTTTAAGTCCATCCTCAAAACTCATCTGTTTAAAATTGCTCATGTTTAAACCTCTGTATGCTCTTAACTTTTATCTGTTATTCTTATTATTGTGTATATTTCCAGTTTTTTATTTGTTGTACGGTGTCCTTGGGTGCTTTGAAAGGCGCTATTTTTAAATAAAATGTATTATTATTATTATTATTCTTAAGTAATGCAATAAAAACAAAAAAGAAACATTGTCCTTGTTTTCTACAGTATCAAGGACTCGTGATGTGCTGAAAAAAGCAAGGACAAATTTAGAGGTAAGCCATGTGCGCAGCCTCGGTTACATCACTTACATATTCTTAGCTTATCTGTGTTTGTATTCCACAGGTCACAGTATTGTGTTAATCAGGATTATGTGTTGTGATGTGTGTTGTAAATTCATTACTGTTGGCTTTTCTGTCCCACCTGTTCCTTCATCCTTACCTTGTGTCTTCTCTCCCCTTCCCTGGTCTCCTCTCTTCCTTTCCATGACCCCCCCCTTCCTCACCCAGACGAATAAGCTGAGACTTTCCTCTCTAAGTTCCTCCTCTTCCTCTCCTTATGCTGGTAATTGTCTGACATCCTGTGCGCTTGTAAATAGGTAGACGTTGTCCCAGATACATGTTTTATTAGATGACATAGTTCGTCCCTCCTGAAGTGACGATGATCATGTAATCTGGGGCAGCTTTTACCTGCGTGTGGAGTTTTGCCTTTTCTAATCATCACAGCTTTACCATCCTGTCTAACAGCAAACTCCATCCCGACTTGCATTTTTAGTATTTAATTACATTTTTCATTAAATGTAACAGGGGATATAGTGGAGGTGATTCTGGTGCAGAGTATAAAACAAGCTGACCACACACTGCTTTGTTGACTATAGAGAAAGTTGGAGTTAGATGCCAACTGGATGTATTTTTTAAGTGATGATGGTTGAGGAGGAGTTTTAAAAGGCCGTGAGTCGTTCCCGAGTCGTTCTTGAATTGTACTGAGCGCTGTTTTACGTCAGCGTGCCTCTAGTGTTCAGGCTAAGTCTGTTTACAGCTTCCAGTGTGAGTGCAAAAATAACTGCACGTACTCATAGTTCCCATTCTGTATGTATGCTGCACGAGCGTCACTGAATGATGTGCACACAAACTTGTGTGATGACTTTAAGGAAGTTTCGATTGCTTCGTTATTGCCAACAGACACGCAGCACTCAGCTGAGTGTGTGTGTGTGTGTGTGTGTGTGTGTGTGTGTGTGTCTTCGTGAAAGATGGACAGCATTTCTTTTTCTTGTATCATTCTTCATCCTCAGCTTTCCATCTGCAAGGAGTTGGGGATTTTCTCTTACTGCTAACATTTTACACAGCAATCCCCTTCTGCTTTTGTTTTTAAAAGAATAGTGGGACATTTTGGGAAATAAAAGTTTTATCTGTAAAATGGTGCATACACATCACATGGGTATCCAGCACATCTGTGATGATACCTTTAATTCTGAGTAATTAATTACAGTACTTTTTCACTCATTTTCAGTCCAGTGTTTCACCTGACTGTATTTACAGGTCAGGACTTGCTGCTTTTTTGTTGTGTTATGTCTCTCGACACTGACCTATGAATCATCCAAGGCCAAAAAAGACACCTAAACTCAGTGGATGAATCAGTGTTGTATCTACACATAACACACAATATCTTCAGTCAATTCAGGCAGCTTATCACAAAAATACTTCATTTGTTTTCAAGATAAAGCAATGTTATGGGTGGGGAAATTGTATTTTTGCACCAACAAGGTGATTCCCACAGAGCTAGCATTTCTTAGCATTTCTCAAAATGCTGTGCAGTGTGGAAACCGGACAGAATAAGAGAATAAAAAAAGTGGCAGGCCTATAAACCTATCCACAGCAGATGAAAACCATCTGAAAGAAATAAGGCTGTTAAGGAACCAAGCTTAATTAAAGGAAACACTGAGGACTTTTTACAGCTTTTCTCAAAATGAGGTTTATGCATCATATTTTACAGAGCCGTCTAAAAAAAAGACTTGCCAGCAAAGACTGCAGAAAGTAGCAGTTCACAGATAGCATTTGTTTTATCAAGCTGAATGTTAATTTGTGAATTTGAGAGTTCTGGAAGATTAATTTTTAAGTTCAGGTTTAAGTTGTAAGCTAAAGACTGTACAATAATAGAGTGAAAACTCCAACAATCTGAAAATCCTCTTTGACCAAGCACTTGGCAACAGTGGGAAGGAAGAACTTCCTTTTAACAGAAAGAGACCTCTGGCTCAGGGAGTAGCGTGTTCCCCAAAATGTCAAACTATTCAGTCAACATCTCACCGCTCTGGTCAGTTTTATTCACCTGTATTATGTATGTAAGGATTGTTTACTAATAACATTCCCATTTCCTTCTTGTTCTTTTCCTCAAAAAAAAAAATCCAGCTGAAGAGCCAGGAGGTGCTGCCAGAGAGCGGCCTGCTGATCGCAGTTTCCTGAAGGCCGGTGGTGCTTCTGGAGTCACAAGGGCCAGTCAGCGTACGGCAGCGAGAAAGCGCAGCAGCCAATGCCTGCTTTAGACTTTCAAAGAACCAGCCTAAATGCTATGACCTCTGACCTCTATGCTGAAACAGCCAAGACCCACAATCCCACCTTTCCCCTCACAAGCCCTGCTCTTTACCGCCATCCAGCCATAGATGCTTCAGTCCTTTCCTCCTCCAGGCACTGTGTACACAGTGCAGTCTGCACCTGGAGGCTTACCTGATTCCCCTCACCCACTCCACTGTTTGTGACATCCCCCACCAACACGTGTATTATTGTCTTTGAGTGATACAGTCAGCAGTTTGCCTTGTAGTGTGTGTGTCAGAAGAAGGTGTTTAAAATGTGCCTATGAAGGCTTCACTGATGTGACGGAAGTGGTCGAGGATGCCTTTAGATGCCGGGTTACACAGAAAGAATTTGGGTATTTATCAGGTAAAGATTTTACATCACTGGACAGCTTAAAGATGCACACCGCCTTACCTGCGTTAAAGGCATCCCTGAGAGAGCCAGACAGCCTGTGGATGGAAGAGATGTTCATGCATGTTTAAAGTGGCTTGTGAAAGGAATTCTGCACACACGAACACACACACACACACACATATATGTGTGAGTGTGTGTGTGTGTGTCATGGAACCCAGCCCACTCAAAGACAAGACAGCTTCAACTTTGACTGCCACAGAAACTCAAGTACTTATTCTTGTGGCACTCTAATTAAAAAGGACACCTTGCAAATGCAATGCAAAGAAAAATGACACTGACAATGTATCATTACACACAGTGGAGGAATGTACAGTAGGTAGTCGATCACTGCTATTAGTTTGCTACTAGCTATATCTGTGTTTGTGGAGGAAGCTCATGAATGGTATGTCAGACATTAGCCGAGGCTTAGAAACAGCTGAACAGGAAGGTTCCATTTCAGTCACAAACGTCCTCTTTTAGACCCCAGAGGTGCTTTATTGGCATCCAACTCCAAACTGAAAAATGCTAAACAAGTCACAGAATTGTGAAGCTGGCTGATTCTGATTTCCACGCTGGACTGTAGTTTGTAAAAAGAGGTTCGAGTACTCAAATGGAACCAGGCTAAACACGCGTATTCACTCCTCTGCAGGAGTTCTCATACGAGCATGTGCAATAACGATATAGTTTCTTGAATGATTATGCTGCACTGGGTTATTACTTCTTTGCCCAACACTGAATTATTATCATTCACGCTCATACTGATGTTAGGTGACAAACGGTGTTACGATTATACTTATTTTTCTCGAGTGTTTATGCATGACAGAGATTGTAAATGTTGAAAATTTAGGCTATGGAACAGGGGATCGCCAAAACTTGCCAAAGTTTGAACTTTGAACTCTGTACTTCACTCTGACTTGCCTTATCCATGCGAATGGCGAAACCCCAGATGGATCAGGTCGGTGGGGTTACACAAGTGTTAAGTTATTGGGTGGGCCTGTTGAACCACAGAGACGGTAACCGTTAGACAGCTGTGTTCATTTAATTTAGAACTGTGTGACAGAAATGAGCTCCTTTATTGGACCAAAAAAAAAAACTCAACCAAGTGGCCATGTGCTATTGTCTTTGCTATTTCTCTTGGTTCAGGCCATCCTAGCATTCCCATGGCAACGGCAATATGGATGATGCAAACTTTGGCAGGCTGCTGGTGGGGTCGTTGTTCCATAATTCACTTACTTCACATTTAGTTTGGTGTGTTTTCTTGCTGTACATTTGCCATTTTATGCTGTAACCCCTCCCCCCAAACAAATCTGCTTTTCTGGATGATGTTTTGTGTGAGTGCGTGCGTGGAAACATCCAACATTTGCTTTTTTGCAAAGTTGATTACCTGGGTAGCTGTGCAATAGCTTGATATGTTTTATTTTGATGTTAAACATCATTGAATTCTAAGTGTGTTTGCAATGTATGATTTCCATGCAGTGTACGCTAAGAGGTTTGTGTCACTTTGAATCACTTAGTCATATATAGGCTGTCTGCTAAGTAAACTATGCCTTCGTGATATTTACGACACTGATCACAATGCCATCCACCTGTAACGAAGCTCTGATTGATGTTGCTTTACTTGCCTTCAAATTTTAGCTCGAGAGCCTCTTAAGTCCGCTCTCGGTGGTAGAAATGGCCTTCGACAAGCGTCTACCTGAGTTCTGCCAAATTAGGTTTTGTTTGCGCTCGAGTCTTCAGAAAAAAAAAAGACAAAAGTTGCCAAGTTTTACAAAAAGTGGTTAAATGTTTTGAAGATTTGTGTACTGTAAATAAAATTAAAAGCCAGTGACTGGAAAGATTATGAAGTGTTTGATTCACAGAGCACCTTATAAGAGCGTAAACAAAGCCTTTTTGTTGAGGAGGGAACCAATGCTTTGTTGGTGCTGAGTTGCATATGTATATTGTGCTCTGATTGGTGCAGCTTTTTTTCCTGAGTTTGTGCATAATGAACTAGAAGGCCGATGCAGGACTCTTCAGGATCCTGTCTCTGATGAGTTAACCGTGTGTTGTGTTGGCAAAAGTATTACCACTGAAAGATTTTGGGAAACAATAAAATTTTAAAAAACACTTTAAAATCTTTTACTTCTGTTTGTTTTACATCCAGATCACCAGTAGCAGGGATTTTCCCCTCCCACTGTGGTACCTTACAATATAAAGCACCTTGAGATGACAGTTGTTGTGATTTGGCGCTATATAAATAGAACTGAATTGATTTGAATTCGTTTTTTTCTATTACCAGTAGGAAAAGTTGATTTGATAAACACCACAAATAAGAGTGATGTCAGAGTGAACCAACACCTGGTGCACTCGTCACTGCAACAAGGTGAGAGGTTTGAGATCAAGTCATCTTTAGGGTATCGGATCACCTGCTTCCATCTCACCTCATCCCTAGCATCGTCTGTCACACCTCCTTCACTACATCATGAATCTTCTCTGTTGTCCTCCTCCTTTCCTCCTGCCCTGCAGCACCAAATTCAACCCTTCATCCCATTTGTTCAGCATCCCTCATCTGTGCATGTGTATCTTACCCTCTCTAACTTTATCTCCAGTGGTTTAAAATTAAGTGGCTGAAATAAAGCAGGTATTAAGGACAGATGTTTAACCACGAATCCACACATACAATAAAGAGTCAAGTTAAAGAGAAGACAGAGGAAATGGGATCAGTGCACCCTCTTTATTTTGATTTATATGCAAACAAGTAAAACCTTGTACAGTTGATCCTTACACTGCTTCTGCAAAGCATTTTTAAAAACATTCATGAAACCGCTGTAAAATTCAAGTTTCAGTTTCAACCTTAAAACAGCCAAGTCTACCCAGACATGGATCTTCTTTGAATTTAGGACTTAATCCATGTCTGGGAATCTGGCTGCATTGCCACAATCCCTTGTCATCTTGTCATATGAAACTCTTTGGACAAAACTTCCTAGCTAGCCTTACCTTTTACAAAACACTTGTACACCCAACAGGATTTATGAAAGCCCCTTTTACAAGTCTGGAGTTTACCAGATGTTGGTATATACTGTACTTAAGATGCAGACAAATAAACACCAAACTGAAAAAGTGGAAAACACAACGTTTAAAGCCACCATACCAAAAAAAAAAAAAAAAAAAAAAAGAGAGATTAGCTTCAAATGCTTTTATGAATACACATGGTAAGCAAACTTTGTACAACACTTGAGTTCTGCTCATGTCGATTCATCTGATGACGTGTCTCTGGCTACTGTTTGAGGTGTGCGCGTTCAGTCACTTTCTAAATGTGCACCACATGTATCTTTATAAGGGCAATCAATACCAAGCAGCAAGGTGAAACTGTTCGCGTGTACAGGCCTCTGTATAAAACTATACAGTACATGTAACAGATACAGTACATTCCTGTAATCCTGTTTGATAAATACAACTCCATACAGATACACACAAAGCACAGCAAAATATCTTAATTAGACTAAATCAGATCCTGCAGTCCAGAGAAGCTACAGTACACGCGTTCTCTGCTGCATAGTTAAAAGCTTACATCGACACTCCTGCTCAAAGAACGGTAAAGTGCTCGAAAACTTACATCAAGGCAACAGCAGAACTAAATGACCTTTGACCATCATCATGTGGAAAGTGGGTCTCCCAGTTAAAACAGGTGAGTACTCCTCCCGCGACCAAAACTTTACCATATACTGAAATGTATGTGGCAGATTCCACTGAATGACAAGCAACGGCATCAAACCCAACTGTGGGTTCTGCATCTTTTTAAAACTACAAACCAGGAGCCAAAGACTGGGGTCAGAAATGTCCTTGTTTTTTAAAGAAAGTCAGATTTGATTTTTCAGCTAATATAATTAAAACCTTTCAAATAACAAACAAAGTTTTCATAAATACAGTTCGCTCTTTTATTGTAGAAACCTTCACTCTTGTTTGACCGGCAAACTGTATTCACTAATACAAAGTTATCATCGTTTTAAAAGGCTGACTGACCGTGTTAGGCCTCAGTTACATGGGCCTAGACACCAGTTGGAGACCAACTGACAACCACCGGTTGTTAGGGAAAAATTAGTATTGCACAACCTGTTGTGTGTGGTTGCTGGCAGTCACTGTGAAACTGACTGCTAAGCCTCAGTCACTCACTAAGTCATAGCTTTCACTTTGAAGGACAACAGTCGGTGAGTCATTATCAAGTGTTTGCAGACAAATCAGCATCTTTCTTGAAAACTATGGCAGCTGTCATAATCTATGAACAAAGTAATCACATGATGGTTTTTGGCATAGCACTACATTTGAGAAAACCAGCAACCACTTTCAGCTGGTTAGGAAATACACAGATTTCCCTAGCAACTGGAAGTTGCTATGGCGTCGCCAAAGCCTCTCTCTTTCCAAAAGAATGTGCCTCTGTACACACATGTGGACAGACCACTAAAAGACAATCAGCTATAAATTAATTAACCATTAACTGCTAATCAATTCCATGTCACATTAAATGAAAAGAAATTTGCTTTTCTTTCACAAACAAGGACAGCTCCAAGTCGCTGCAAACGTTTGAGCACTACCTGATGTTCCTGCTGCTTGCTAAACAAGAATAAACATGATACTTCTGGGTTGAGCTAAAATGTAGTATTTCTGCTTTTTATTGCACTTTAAGTTCAAGCAATGCTAAATTTGTTGCTCTTCGCATCAGCCTGTTGACCTAGACTTTGTGCCAGTTTAAGTCTTCCTGTTATTCACCATTTACTCAGCTAAAAGCTTAATGGAATTAGTGGAAAGGTGAATACAATCACTCAACACTGATTAAATTCAAACTCAACTGAATTAAAACCCAAAATCCAACGTAATATATCATTTACAGGTTCTCTACCTGAAAAAAAGGCATGTGTAACAAGGATTCGCACCCCAGAAAACATGATTATGAATCACAAGGAGCAGCAAACGCTTGAATACACACAGTGATCTTATCCGTCCGTAGAGGTCAAAGGTAAAAAGCCACAATATGGTTCTCATTGCTTTCTCCAACACCTGGCACACACACTTCGCTACTATTGTTTAGAGCCCTATGTAGACAGAAGTGCAGCCTCTTTAAAACCCAAGTCACAGCCATGGGCCTCTAAGCTCGTCTGTAAACTTGTTTCAGTGCAAGATATAGCTAAATGTAACAACAAGCGCGCACGCACACACACACGCATATACACAAACACAGACTCACACGCACAAAAAACCAACAACAACAACAAAAAAAAAAAAAACCCACAGCAGATTATAAACATGCTGCTAAAAGCACTGGGGGGAACCCGAGCTGAGGTTTAGATAGGCTTGTAAAGCAGAGAAGTGACATATTTCTTCTTGTATCTGTGAGTCGCACTCAGCACCATTACTCCATCCTAACCAGGAGAGGAAAAAACAAACAAACAAACAAACAAAAACAGGCTGTCATTAAGTTGGATCCAAAGCATCAGAACAATGCAATATGCTCCAATTTGTGAAAGTACCAACTACGTACATATTGGATTACTGTTGAATACGCGATTTACCACAAACCTCACCACAGGTTTGGCTCACATTGAACCACCTAACTGATCAATTAGCTAATAACATAATAAAAATAATGCAAGAGAACTGTAGAAGTAAGTTCTGAATGTGGTCAGTGGTGTGAAACGATTCACACCACTGACCACTAGAGGTGGGAATCACCATACATCCCACGATACAATATTATCACAATACTTAACTCACGATACGATATTATTGCAATTTTTAAAAATATTTTGCAATATTCAGATTCTGTACATAAAGGTAAACTTTATCAATATTCATTTTATCTAATATCAAAGTCTCACACTCAGTCTTTCTCTCAGTTCAGTTTTATTGTTGACAAACTGAACGGTTTGTATTACAGTCTAGTCCAAGTTAACTGAAACCATCTGGTACAATTACAGCTATTCTGAACTATGCAATATGAAAACTATGCAGCCCATTCAGCAACTGAAGAATTTGAAAGTAAATTAAAACAAAATATAATTTTACATTAAATAAAAAAGTTTTAAACTTAATTAAAACAAAACATGTCTTAAATTAAAATAAGTAAACTGTCATGTTTATTGCTGCAATAAAAAAAGTTAAACACATTTGGACAGTGTCAGGATTCTTGCTCAGAAAAAGGATCAACATGCTCTGAAGTCAGAGCACAAAAACTTTTTTTGTAACAAAATATCGATTTCTGCTGTCCCTGTATCGATACATTATTAGCAAACAAAATATCACGATACTACACAGTATCGATTTTTCCCCCACCCCTACTGACCACCCCTACCAGCTTCCCCCTTTAAAGCAGAACATCTTCCCTTTGTCTGCACAAGGACTGAAAGAACTGATATAAAACTGATATGATTAAAAATCATGTTCATGTAAATGTGCTGGAACATTTAACAAAAAGAAAAAAAAGAGGGTGGGGGAGCAACTACTAACTTCCGTGAAAATGTGAGTCATGAGTCATTCTGCTGCAAGTAAACCTACCTTTATTGAAAGTGCATATAGGTGATTTAGCATGACATGGTTGGGTTCAGGCAGCAGGGCAGGGTCACACTAACAACAGACAGTAGGAGGAAAAGTCACAAAGAAAACAGTAACACGAAAAGATGAGTCACATCAGGGTCTAAAAAATTCTATCTGATTTGTAAACTGAGAGAAAGGTGCGAAAGGTGTAGATACTCACAGATATATTGGTGTCCTTGTTGAGAATGACTTGAAGGAGGTGAGGCGGGAGGATGGGCGGGGCTTTGAAGTGCTCCTCAGGTCTGAAGACATACTGCTCCTGTCCATATGGACCAGGAGGAGAGCTGGACAGGTCTAAAGATACAGCAATCACATTTATATGACATTTCACATACACACTTTACTCTACAGCTACTGACCAATTAAACACTAACAACAACAATAAAAAAGCTGTATTCTTTATTGTTGTATTTATTTTGGCATTTATTATTCAACTCCTTTCCTGGGAGCTGTATTAAGACTTAAATTGCTGGGACTGTAAGTGCCAGGTCAGGAAAGGCATGCTGCAATATGACAAGGCACTTTCCAGTTACTATTTACACATGCTGATTACCTTTAGTTGACTAAATAATTCAATAACGGAGCAGGCTGCTGACCTGACGTGTCGGAGCACTCCAAAGAGTCGACCTGAAGGGCGTCAAACACCTCAAAGTCAGACTTTTTCACATGGATCAAGTTGTTGATAGTTCCCATCTGGCTGGTTACCACCGGCTGCCGAAAAAGAGAGAGAAATCATCACAGAGGAAATGAGGAAGCATGTGTAAAATTAGCAGTTTCCTGCACAGTTTTCCCTAAGGCAAAAGAGCTATTTAGCAGCTTTCACCGAATAGAAGGGCTTTTCAAAGCTTTTCAGTCCCTCTGAGGTCTCAAAGTCCACATTTTGTGAGGATAACACAATACAAGATGGATGAAACTTAAATGCTAAATTTCCACAAAGGAATGTGTCCCTTCCTTTTTGAACTGTCAGAGGTCTCTGCACCATGCCAAAATGCAGTGTGCATGAATAAGTTAATGGGGGGGGGAAAAATGAAGCTACTGTACCTCTGATGGATCATGCACCCACTGTCCATCTACAAAAAACTTGTACTGGTGCTCTCCTTCGGGCAGGTCCAGAATTGCCACAAAATCATTATGGCTTAGGAGAAAGTAAGAGAATGTATTAGTGCAATATCCGAAACGTTTATCTACAAACTCTCAAGCTACAGCTTTACTTATAAAAGATAATGAATGTGATAACGTACCGTTATCCACTTCCTGTTTACCTTTTATTTAGCGGTATCTTTGTGTTCCAGTTATTAAAAGAACCAGCAATGTAGACCTCCTTCCCACCTCCGGCCCAGCGGATCACAGTGGGGCGAGCCTGAGGACCAGTTTTAACCAGATCATCTAAATCTGGGGTGAATTCTTTCTCTCCTGATGCCTGAAAGTAGTAAACATATAAATCTCAAATATAAGCTGTTTTGAGAAAATAAAGCTTTCAAATCTGAGGAAGTGGTGTGGAAGACAAATGTGTTTCAATATTATAATCTGCATACCTTCGATTCGGGTCCATGTGTGTTGAAGGTGTTGGGGTCATCTGTGCTGTCCACCATCTTGCTGCTGGGTTCTTGGTCTTTGGAACTGCTGCCACTGTCTGAGCGATGGGCCTTGGCACCATGCCGATCTCCGGCCACTCTGTCACTTGTGTTGCCCATGGTGCTTCACGTTTTTTTTGCAGTGCCACTGGAAATAAAGAACAATCCATTATGTGTTTAAGCATAAAGCAAGATCTTTCAGAAACAAGAAAAAGACTTGAAGAGACAAACAGACTGTAGGCAGAGATCAGCACTAGAAATCTTAATAGCTCATGGTAATCTCCTGTTTTTTTCCCCATTATAAATTTTATACATCTGATACGGATGAAACACAGTTTGTCTATGAAGCAGGAAGACCCCCCAGGTTTTCTGGTTCTTCAGTCAATAGAAGAACCAGAAAATGTTTTGTTTAATTTTTAAAATCCAGCCTTTAATGTCTTATAAACTTTTCATTTTTTGTGGTTTTCAGTGTGGAACTATCTGTTTTTTTATATATCTCCAATTTAACAGATCTACATCAGTACAAAACTTTTGATGCTGCTGACAACAAATTGAAAACAAAATATGAATATGAAGATCTCTTGAATAGACACCATAGTCGATCTCCAGTTATCCAAAAGACAATACATCACAGAAAGAAGCTGAGGCTGACCACAGGCTATTGTGACACATGTTTAAATACAAACTGAACCTGTTACATGAAACTATTTGTTCAGCATGACAAACACCATCTTAACACGATGAGCAGCAGCCTGACTCAGGCAAAAAAGCTAAACGCCTTTGCAGTGGGGCTAACCGGCTTACCGGTCGGTAGACGGATAAAAACATAAAGGTGAAACAGGGACTGTCTTCTGGCCGTGTGTTTGGACTTGAATCATAAACCGCCTAACGTAAATACAATCATGCTTTCAGACATAACGTAGTAAGAAAGCCTCCATTAGTTAACGCCCACTAGCTAAGCTACCGCCAAATCAACAAGTTTTCACCACAGAACTTAAAATAATACATACGCAATTTTGCCATTAGTAAATAATCATGAGTACTCGTACAGCTTGCCGACTGAAACCTACCGTAGTTTCCCCACCAGCTGTTCTGCTGTGTCCACCTCAGGTCACTTCGCAGGAGAATATTTTTAGCCCCTGTTGGGAGTTAGCTAACTGCTAGCTGTCACTGTCTACAAGCAAACGACCAAGCTGTTTGCTCTGTTTATCTGCGCCGCAACAAACACTTTCACCATTAAGTTGTGGCAGACGGGGAAAAAAAAAATCACCGACACTCTCCACCTATCTGCACATTGACTTTAGTTTGTGTTTTAGTGGAGGGCGGGCCCACCTCTCTACAACAACTGCAGAGAGCCCAGTGCTGCCCCGACTACGGAGAGCGGTTAGGACAAAAACTGTTCAAACAACCGAAAAAAAGGGCTGAAGGTCGCCAGGAAGGCAACATCTGTCACAAAAACGCCACAAAATGAAGAAGGTTAAGAGACACCCACAAGGAACTTAAGTAAAATAAATCGCATTTTACGACTGACTGCATAGTTAAACAAAAAAAATGTTTATTAATAAGCAAGTAATGTGATCCCAGTGAATATACAGCATTGTGCAAATCACCTCTCACCTATTTATATTTCCCTTCTAAGGAGCCAGACTTTACTGTAATGTTTTTAAGTGTTCTTCAGCAGCAGTTCTCCAGGATTTCTGAAGATCTGTCAGTTTTATGTTTTTGACATTGACTGCTTTTTCACTTATTTTCAGTCCAATCTTTTCAAAGGAATTTTTTTAAATTGTTTTATTATTATTATTACTTTTATTATTATTATTTATGATGCCTACTATCAAACGTTTAATTAAAAATGTGGTTTGTATAGTATGTCTATACCCCCTGAGGCCCCAGCTTCCAAAAATCCTGGGGTATTTAACTTGTCTATGTGGGCAGTTTCATTTGAGCTTGAAGATACGGATTATGGAGCAGGGGCTTCTCTCAGTCCTTGGTGATGTAAACTCACTTCAGTGTGGACATGACTGTGTTCTGACTGTGTTCCAGGAGTTTTAAGTTCGTGGCAGGATTGAGCCTTGATGGTTCCTGAACATCCTAACCATTTTCCTCTCATCTGACAGTGACAATTTGGGTCTTCTTCTAAACTTTGGCAAATGGATGACACATCCAAACAAGTTGTTCAAGGAACAAGATATCTGGACCTGCAATTGTTTAGAAAGAATTGTTTAGCTGTTTAGCAAGAATCCAAAATTCAACTGTACATGTTTTCCCTTCCCTCCTAATTTTGGAGGATTTAATTTGTTATGGAAAAAAATGCACCCAGAAATTTCAATCAAAAATACAAAGCTGATGCAAAAATATTCTCAGTTTTTGTATTTCTGTTTCATCTCCTTCATCATAGATGCTAACCGGATGGAAGTTCCTTACTGACACCAACACAAAGTTTATGTTCTGTGTGGAAACAAATCCACAGTTTTTGTCTTTATTGACCACTTGGCAAAGATTTCAACACATCAGACCGAGTTTCCAATCAGTGATCCTTACATTACTGAGGAGGCAATATCAGCATTCAAGCCTCCCTGGAAAGACCAAGTTTCAACAGCTAATAAATCAAGACTAGTTTCAAGCTCAGAAAATGTCACATAAACTAAACACAGAAGATTGTTATCATGCATGCTACATCTAAACTCCATCCACTTGGCTGTGTGAAAGAGTATGAAACAAATGAATGAATGTTAACTGTAGCAGGAATGTGTTGTGCGTATGTACTAGGTTGAAATGAGGATTGAAACATGACAAACATATGCTTCTTGCAAGTATTTTTCATCGTTAAATCCCATAAATAAGCATAACTGGAAACATATATACAGTAATTTGTATAGTTATAAAACACATCTTCTGATGTTATCATCAGACTTACACACACATAAGGCACATTTAAATCGTTATCAAACAGAGAGATCGGTGGTTTTCACATTGCACAAGATGTGTGTCTTCATTCACACACTGTTCCAGTGTTAACAAGTATTCGTTTGTCCAAGCCAGCTATTTTTGGTGGACAGCTGCTGATTGGAGAACAGTTTGTTTGGAACCGCTGTCACTTAGGGCAGGTGTTTACAAAATCATGTATACAGTGCATAGACATGTGAAAGGTTCAGCTGACATAGCGCCATTTTTCAAACAAAGGAAACGCACAACGCTATGTCGCGTATTTGTTTCATCACAGTTTAAAGGAATATCCGTGGCATAAATGAAATGAGCCATTATACTTAACACGTTTTAGTGTTTTTCCAGAACTGTCTTTTTGTGTGTAAATAACGCAAGTAAATGCAGGAAGAATGGTATGTTTTACAGTAAGAAAAAAAACATTTGAGCATGCATACCACAAATTATTAATGCTTTAACTACTGGCAGACGGCTCTTAAAACATGCACTGTATGCTTGATTGCCGTCTGTCTTTTTGGAGTTATTTCAGGCATTTTCAAGTCTGACATATTAAGTAAACCTTTTTTTGCAGTATCATTTGGAGATCCCTAAGCCACTCTTCATATACTCATAAACCACGTAGCTAATGCTGACTGCAGGAATGACTTTCATGAAGTTCGGCAGGATGCCCCGGTAGAGTCCAAAAACACCATCTTTGGCTACAATCTTCTTCATCAGAGAACTCATAGAGGGCTGGTTTGATGGTTCCAGAGATGCTGCAAAGAAATATTAGCTATGTTAGAGAACCAATTAAAAAGCAAAAAAATAAACTCACTGGCCACTTTGTTAGGTACATCTGCCCAACTGACTTAATGCAAATATGTAATTAGCCAGTCACATAACAGGCAGTCAACATATTTAGACATGTAGTCATGGTCAGGACGACCTGCTAAAGTTCAAACTGAGAATCGTTTAAGTGACTTTGATTGTGGATGGTTGTTTTTGTCAGACAGGCTGGTCTGACCATTTCAGAAACTATTGATCAGCTGGGATTTTCCCACACAGTCGTCTCTAGGGTTTATAGAGAATAGTTAGAAAGAGAAAACATCCAACGAGTGCCAGTTCTCTTGGTGAAAATGCCTTGTTGATGTTAGATAACATGTAAGCATGGATCCATCCTGTCTTGTATCAAACAGTTCAGGCTGCTGGCAGTGTAATGGTGGAAGAGATACTTTTTTTTTTTAGCACATGTGGGGTCCCTTATTACTAGGGATGGGTACCGATATCCGGTGCCATTATGGCACCGGTTCTGACATAAACGGTAGTAACCAGACCGAAAAGCAGCGCACATTTCGGTGCTTTTTTTTCTTCCTGAGATGTCATACACTTTGGATTCCAGCCAATCATTTTACCTTTCCAAGGATAGTAGGCGGGCCCAGGTACGTACGTTCTTTTAGAGCAGAGCTACAGATTAAAAATGTCCAAGGCGAAGCGGTCAAAAGTCTGACTGTACTTCACAGCAAAAGATGCAAACTCAGCAGCCTGCAACAAGTGCTTTAAGCTGATACTGTGATACTGTCAAAGGAGGTAACTCCTCGAATCTGATGAAACACCTGGTGACGCATAGTGTTTTTTTTAAAAGCCGAGAAATGCACCGTATTTGATAGCTTGCTGCGAGACCTTACACTGAGCACATCTACTGCGGATGTGGTAAATCTCCATTAGCGAGTTAGTGCAGATCGCCCCGTGCATGGGGCTGGACGGTGCTTATCATTTTGCAGAAGAAAAGAGACTGCTGAAAATAAAAACGTAAGAGGTTTTTGGACAAAGTTTGTGTTCTCCATTCTTAAGCACCGGTTCGAGCACCGGCACCGTTTCAAAAGTACCAATTTGGCACCTTACTTAGTACCAACTGAGCATTGTCCAAGCACAGCAGCCTACCTTAGTATTGTTGCTAATCACGCCCATCCCTCTATGACCACAGTGTACCATCTTCTGATGGTTAATTCCAACAGGATAAAACCTCATATCACAAAACTCAAACCATCTCAAACTGAGATTTTGAACATGACAATGAGTTCACTGTTCCTCAGATGGCCTCCACAATCACCAGATTTCAATCTAAGAGGAGAGTCACATTGTGGATGCCAGTATGAACCAAGGATTGTCTCTGGGGAATGTTTCCAGCACCTTGCTGAATCTATGCCAAGAAGAATCCAACCTGATAACAGCAACATGTAACTAATAAAATGGCCAATAACAGCCAACATTTTTGTCTATTCGTTTCTTTACTCATATACCACTGATTTGTCAGTTTGTGAGACCATGACCCTGTCTAAATGTTACACTCAAAAAACAACTTTCATCTCAAAGTGAACAACATTAAAGAGGAATGCCCTTTTTCAGATGGAGCCCCCTTTACATTACGTGGGCTGTAACACAAGTATATATTTACAGAAAACATGGATCAGAACCTTTACACCATCAAATGCAACCCGCCCACCTTGAAAAATATTGTGCTATTATTATGTTACGAAGGGGCTACCTAGTTATGTCATTACTATTTTCAAATATCAGGCTGTGTTTACCTTGTGCTTGCATCCGAGTGCGCACAAGTGCGAGTGGATAGCTTGCCAGCTGGCCACAGGTACTAGAGATGGTCCCACAGCCCAGCAACACCAGCACTCCAGGGTTGGCTGACTCAGTGGCGTAATGTGCCAACCAAGTGTTCTTTAGAGTCTAGAGAGTTATGATAAGAGAAAGGAAAATTCAGCTAATGTGCAAAATCAGCATAACACATAAATTTCTCTCATTTAATTTAATGCAACTCTGCACGATGGATTGGTTTAGTGTGCATATAAATGATCTAATTAACTAAAGTGCAATCCATTGTGAAATATGTCTGTGAAGGTTCTCAATCCATTGTGAAATATCCATGCATCACAAAGCCAGCATACCTCATAAACAGCCAGGTCTATCCCAGCGTAGGGAAGGATGCCCAGTGAGTTTGGTACGTAGCCCTTGTAGAAAGCTTTGACGCCCTCCTTCCTCAGGATCTTCTTGGCACAATCAAACATTCCTGCATACTGGCCAGTTTTCCTAAGCGTCAACCGCGTCTTTAATACCTAAGAGAGAAGCAATGCATAAAAAATACAAAGGAGGTCAGATTCGGTTGGTTTGCGTGGAGAGGAGGTGTTACCACGTCCAGTGAGGCAGCATCACAGATCTTGTTACCTCCATTGGGTAGATTGTTGTCTGTGCTGTGGCCCCAGCCAGAGAGCCAGCCAGAAACCTCTGGTGGGTCTCAATCTTCGCTCCTTCTGATGATAACAACCTCTTATACTGTAGCAGAAAACGTAAAATGCCACAATATTTGTTACTACATTTAATAGCTGCAAACAGAAGTATTTAAAAAAAAAAAATTCACATTTCAGCGGTATGGTTCCTTACTTGTTCATAAGCCATGAACTTAATCGCCGTCTCGGGTGCAATCTTTAAAACATTTATTCCATTTCCCCTCCACAGCGAAGTCACACCTCCTTCTGCAATCATTTGCTTAAAGCCCCCTAGCAGACTTATCCGGTTGGCCTTTGAAGAATGAACCTGCAGTGCAAATATATGCTTTAAGTAAAACACGGTCACAGACATCTATTTATCCATCTATTTGTTCCACTTCTGTCATATTTGTCACCTGCATGAAGACTTTCACTCGGTCCAGTGGGGCAGTACCGGTACGAGAAACAGCCCCTGCCACAGCACCTGCAACAAGCTGCTTCCACCAGCCACCTGTGCTCTTCTCTTCCTCTGTGAATTCATCTGGGATTGCAAGACTGTCACCTATGTCCAGAACCTAGTGATTACATAAGCAGATTTACTCAGCGAGACCAAATCCATGAACCCTGGCACATCTGATTTACAGTCATGGGAAAAAGAAAGCTCTCACAGGACTCTAAGCAGTCCAGAACCATCTTTAGCAACAATAACGTTAAGTATGATCATTTTTATCAGTCTTTTGCGTCAATGTGGATGAATTCTTATTTAAAACATTGCTTCACTTCATTGAGGTTTGCAGGCACAGCTCTTTTAAGGTCCCACCCCAGGATTTCAGGTTGAAACCTTGATTCTTTTCTTTTTCAGCCATTCTGTTCATTCTGCAAGACAGATGGCCTCATATTTGACTCTAGAATACTTAATTATACAGAGGGGTTCGTACTCAGTGGCTGCATGGTACTTCCTCCTCTGTGCTGGCAGCTGTTATGAGGCGTTTGTGCTGATATGCTGAGTTTGGTTTTCACAGCTTTAAATATATTGATGTGCATTATGGCCAAACATCTCCAGCTTGGTCTCATCTGTCCAAATGACGTTGTTTTCACAAGACTGCATAGAGTCCTGTGAAACCCTTATTTTTCTTCTGACTGCATGTCTGTGAGCAGACGGGATAATACTGTAGGTACAAACACAGACTCTTATTAGTATTTCTCTTTCTGTATAATACACATTATAAAATGCCTTATAGGTGAATTTCTTTGCCTTTGATAATGACTCTTTCACTGAAGGGTTGTGCCACTTAAGGGTTTCTTTGTGTGGTTTCAAATGTACAAGGTCAACAACAACAACTTCCCCTTTTTGAGGTCAGTGATGCAGAAGCAGTTATATTGTAACTAGAAGGCAACATCTACAAAATCTTCAACACGAGCTGTCAGCCAAAAGATAAAAACATTATAAAAACAACAACAACCACCACTATTTTAGATGTGTAAATCATTTAAAAGGGTTGTAAAAAAGGATATGCAGTGAGGAAAAGCTGAAACCATTTGAGCCAAAGAATGATTTGAGCTTCTTGTCCTTTCACTAGAATAACTACTGAGCTGAATAAACCCTTATCTAGTATATGCAGCGTTTTCCCCAAAGCATAAAGCACTACTGTGAGCTCTATTTGAAGCTGAAAGTCAAACTTAGAGTGCCCAGTGGGAATTTTCAACTGTAACGCCGCCTCAAGTTGGACTTACAACTCAAGATGTCAGTGCAGCCCCACCAAACCTGAATTAACAATCCAACATGGCAGCAGTATACGAAAACACAGTAAAGCTGTACAACTTGTAACCTGTACTATCAATGTTGTATAGCTCCCTAAATGAGCCACTCACAGAGCACTGACCAGACTCCATCCATGAATGTCCTGCAGCACGGTTTATAAGTATTGCCAGTGATGGATACATGGCTCTACCTTGCTAAGAAGCACAACAAATCCTGTTTTCCCTCTTTTCCTACTTTAATACTGGAGCACGCTCAGTTCGGTAGAGACACCCAGCTCTGATATCTGACTTCTGAGATAAATGGAACACATCATTAGTTAAAAACACACTCTACTGGCAGGGGAAAGGCAAAGGTTCTTGGACTTGCTGCGGTCATCTGTAGGGCACGTTTCCTGTATGACAATGCAGTTCTGCCTGAAAAAGACTTCTGAAAATTCAGATACAAGCTCTGTGAAGGACAGGCACTGTTTGGCTTGTGGCTAAAATCTTGCGCTGAACAAGTAATAGAGCAATCAAAGATGTCTTTCTTAGCACTAGCAAGAGGTGGAGGAGTGAGCTGGGGGGGGGGGGCAGAGTGTGCTGCTATGACCTAATTATCTTGCCCAGGTCACCACTTCCAAAGCTGCTGCCTTGTGTGAACTGCAGAGGAAATCTATAAAGCTAGCACGAGAGGACTACACAGCATGTGATTCACTTCACAGCAGCTGCCTCTGTGTGTGTACGTCCACTAAAAGCACTTGTCTGTGATACAGACAGTATATGTGAGTGATTTTATATGATACATACTGAGGAGTGTTTCCAGTAGCGTATAATCTCTTCCAGGTTGTGAGCAGGGCATAACAGGAAGTGTTCCCTCCACTCGTTCCAGTCAACCATCATGGTTCCATCTATATCCATACTGAGGAAACACAAGTTTTTATCCTATGAAATGTATGATTATTGTATGGAAGTACACTATCCGATCACATATACTTCACATAATCTTAAATTTTATTCTTCAGACACATTGTAACCAGACACATGTCACAGTGCGTAAAAAGTGGAGGTCAAACCTCTGTAAGATTTTTAGGGCATCCTCTCCGCTGACACCTATGCCCAGCTCTGCAAGAGACTGCTGGATCTCTGAGGAATCGATGCGCCCTGACACATAAACACTCCAGTGAAACAAGCTGCAGTATGTGACTGTGTAAACATTCACTGGAAAGCCATGTGACTAAAGCAGAGCATTCATTTATTTCTTGCAACCTCCCTCCTCTCCCTACCATCATCATTTTTGTCCAGGCTCTTAAACGTCAGCCACAGCTTCTTCTCGTGCTCCTTCAGATACTTGGTAAACTCGTTGAAGTCCAGGCACCCGTCTTTATTTTGGTCACCAGATGACACTATTTTCTGTAAGGTAGAGATATAGTGTAAGTGTCTCTTCATTTATATTCACAGTGCAAGAGACTGCACTCTCTGTTTCTAAAACACACACACACACACACACACACACAAATGCTGTTAAGTGTCACATTACTATGGAAATGCATGCAAAACGAGCAGGCCAGGACTTGAAACTCATATCTCTGTGTGAGTCCTCTCCCTCAGCAGACTGATATTTACCTGTGCAGCACCCTGGCGGAATATGCCCATTGCCTTGAGGCCCTCTCGTAATTCAGCAACATCCACCTTCCCATCTTTGTTGGTATCGAGCCTTTCAAACAGGTCCTGGTACGACCTCTGACTGTCGGTATCCCAGCACCGGGCATTTGACAGTAACGTCCGTAACGTCTGATACATTGTAGAGCTAATGTGCAAACTGGGTCCAGACCTGAGCCGTCCTGCAGTCGGAGTCAAATTAGCAAGCCATACTGAAAATCACCCATAAATCCAATGCAAAATCCACATGCGAACTCGTCGTCGGCAGTGACAAATCGGGCTTTTACTCGGGTTATTCTGCAGCCTGCCCTATGCAAAGGTGCGCTCCGGAGCGTTTCGGGGGAACTGCAGTGATCTGTGGGCGGAGCAGTGTAGGCTACGTAACTACACAGAGTTTTTTACGGAAAAGCGGGAAACATGGCAGCATATGAAAGCGGTGGAGAAAAAAATATATAAAACTCACGGAGGGACCATATGCATAATCCGGCTTATGATTTTAAAACCGAAGTTAATCATCGTTTGCCCATGTGACATGTGAGAGTGCATAACAGAGGACATTTAATCTTTTCATGTAACAGGACGTGTGAGTACAGCGCAGCACCGCTCCTCTCCAGCAGAGGGCGACGTTTCACTGCACAGAAACAGCAACGGGGTAATACTAAACTGTATGCATAACACACTGAGGTTATTATAGGTAACTAAACCAGATTTCAGTCAACTTGAATTACCCCCCACAAACAACAACACAAAAAACAACAAAAAAACAAAACAAAACAAAAACAAAAGAAACCCCCAACTTTATAAAAAAAAGCAAAAACGAACTGAACAATCAAGCAGTCCCTGACACGACAGCCTTTGTGTTGTAATATTTGTTCTACACCTTTATATTCGTACCCTTGATAAATGTTTCTGTACTATAGCAAACAAAAAGACAGGCAAACTAAGCTTAAATATGAACAATCAAATCCACTTTGGAAAATAACTGAAAGTAAATTGGACTGAAAACCAAAGCATTTTAAAAAGTAAATAAAAAGGCAAAACTATAATGTCTCTGAAAGGTGCACATTCTCAGAAAAATGATAGTTTTTAAATGTTCTTCAAAGAACCATTTTAAAAAAGGTTCTTTGAGAAACCATTTAAACCATTTCTTAATGGTTCTTTGGGGCACCTTTAAAGGTTCTTCAGTGAACTACTGAAAGAAATGGTTCTTCAAAGAACTATTGCTTGAAAGGTTCTTTGTGGTATTAAAAAGGTTCTTCTATGGTATCAGTCTAAAGAACCACTTTTGGTTCCAGTTGACACCTTTATTTTTCTGAGTGTAGAGTAGCCTATACTATATGTGCTGATAACTGCTGTTTCAGCCTGTTGACTGGTTATGCATCAGCTCAGGATTGCTTAAATTTGAGCGACTTCTGGTTTATTTTGTGAACGGTATAAAAGTCACGTCTAACCACAAGTTGGATACTTCCTGCCATTCCCATGGATGACACCCAAAAGTGTCCGCACGTCTACATTACTGACAAATGAGGCTATGTTTTAGATAAAGAAAAACAACTTTTATCCATCAGTCTTTTAGTAGATTCAAACATCTCCACCATAAGCTAGAAGATTAAAGCTGCTCACAGCCATAATGTGCTATCTGGTACTTTTCCCATGTGTTGTTTTTATATATTTTTATTTTTCAGTAAAGCAACTGAACGCATTCAATTTAAATTTTATTAAGATAATTCTTTCATCTCTCATATCACATCCTGTTTGCACGTTGTTCTATTTTATCTTGTTGAGGTACTCTACTTTATTTAGCTGATTTTATTATAGAATGTAAAGTCATGTGAAAAACAAAGATTTCACCGGACTGCATGTAGTCATGCGAAAAACAAAGTAAATCCTTCCTTATTTCAGGGTAATTAAGGGATTAAGTAACAACCAGGTTTATTAATTGATCAGGAAGTATGAGCACCTCTTTAAAAGCAGGGACTTTGGCAGTTTGCTGATTTGAAGCGTTCAGTCTTCCCAGGAGTGGATGCCCAAGCAAATTCAGCCCAAAGCCACAACATGTGATGCTTAAAGAAATAAGAAGAACATCACACCACAGTTTAGGTTTGCAAAACTGCCTCAGAGCAAACCACGCGATATCTGGACTAATATCCTTTGGACAGATGAGAACAAATTGGGGATGTATAGCCATAATGAACAGCACCACATCTGTAAAAACTTTTTCGCATAACTTTATTCAGGTTTTCCAAACCTTTTTTGTGAAAGTAAATGTTATCATTTTTTATTATTATTTTTGTCCTCAGCTAGCAATTACGTCTGTAATGATCACTTTGTTCACTACTGATAGAAAGATAAGATAAGATAAAGGTCAGGTCAGGTCAGGTTAAACCGTATACAGTCTGAGATCACATTGTTCCATGCATTTATTAACAACGTTTACATTTTAATAGTGCTAACTGCGGACAACTCAACTTTAAACCATCTTGTTTTGCATTTCCTCCTTTTGTCACATGCCACCTTCTGTTTTGTCTTTTATGGTCAGTGCTGACCCCCCACAAGAGGTGTTGCTGGTGTTGCCCCAGTGAGTTTCAGCCACACTGTAACAACTGTACCAATACCCACCTACACACGTTAAATTCGGGCTGTCGGCATTTCTTTTTTTTCCCTTTAACCTAGCTGTCCAATCACACCGCGGAATTTCCCTGGCGTCATTAATATTGTGTTTCAGTGGGTGGGAAGGAAGAGATTTGAACTTTGAGTCGTGTCTGCAGAGCAGCGACAGCTGAGTGAGCAGCAGAGACAGCTCGGAGAAAGTGTTCGGCTGTCTACCACCTCCACAGTTTCACCCGGATACTTGCGCTGCACAGTCTCACATCATGTCGTTTATTCTTATGAAGAAAAAGAGATTTAAATTTAAGGTGGACTTCGACTTGGAGGAATTGTCGTCGGTTCCCATTGTCAACGGAGTTTTATTTTGTAAAGTCAGACTACTGGATGGAGGTTTTGCTGAAGAGTCCTCCCGGTAAGATTTTTCTTATAATTTAATTTAGCTATTTATAGCAACAGGTCACTAGTTGTTTGGGAAAACTTTCATCAGTCAGGCCCAAATTCAGCTTATTTTTGACACCTGTTTGCATTTATTGCGTCGTGGTTGCTTCTTCGGTGCCTACAGCATTCCGCTGTATTCGTAGCTGACGTTTAGCTAACTCAACACCAGCTGTTCGCTAACTTAAACAACTTAAACTTACCTCAACGACAGTTGAAGACCTGTATGTAAGGAGGCAACAGAAAAGACCAGCAGAGTGATTTAACGCATTAAAACGAACACAGAGACTCTCGTTCGTCGTTTCAAGAGACAGATACTTTTTTTAAAATCTAACCCATATTTGTAAAGTTTATCTAAGCAGTTGCTAAGCAACAACTGCTGTTAATTGAGTAGTGGAACAGTGAGACCACCGGTTGGGATATTAACAATAATGGTTAACATTGGGATGTTTGTTTGATTGTTTAATATAACACTGACTCTGGTTGAAACAATTAATTAAAGTTATACTTTCATTCATTGTTTTTCTAATGATTAAAAGAACAAAAACAAATCTACAGTAATCACGTGTCCCTAATTTATGGCAGTGAGAAGCCCCAGAACAGATTGTTGTTTTTTCAATTCAAAGGCGCATGCTAGGTCATAGTCTCCTGGGACGCTGTTTTTTACTGTACGTTACTTTAATGAGTCACTCTGGAAAAACGGAGTCGGAAGCGCTGGCCCTCATTACTTTGCTATGGTAACTCTCCCTAAACTATTGTGTAAACACGGTATTCTTAAGTTTATCCTGCCTCAACCACTGCTTTTTATTTCCTGCTTCCTTTGCAAATAACCTGCAAACACTCTATCTATCTATCTATCTATCTATCTATCTATCTATCTATCTATCTATCTATCTATCTATCTATCTATCTATCTATCTATCTATCTATCTATCTATCTATCTATCTATCTATCTATCTATCTATCTATCTATCTATCTATCTATCTATCTATCTATCTATCTATCTATCTATCTATCTATCTCACCTTAAAAAAAACAACAACAATAAAACAACTTTGTTCCCAAAGTCAGGAAAGTTTGTAAAAGTTTTAGCTATCATTCATTTATTTGGCTGATTTTTCAGGTTTTGACTGGTGATCCTGTGCATGGAGCTTTTGTGTCTCAGTGATTGTAGATGGAATTGCTCGATAATAACTTGTCCAAACCATAACTTTCCTTTTTGGAAGATAGATAGATAGATAGATAGATAGATAGATAGATAGATAGATAGATAGTCTGCAATGATAGGATTGCATTCAGTTTCATTGCACATGTGGAACAACAATAAAGATGTGTTCTGTTTTATTCTACTGCTCAAAAAACTGCCTGGCTACTTTTGTGGTTTTGAGAGCTGCTTTTAGAAGGACAGTATAAAAACTATTTAGAAGCATCTCATTATACTTCTTGAAAACCTGCATACAAAAATAAAACTGTGACATTTCCTAACATAAAAGAATGTGCTAAATTGATACGCATGTTTGTTACTCAATATCAGACTATTGCAGTTAAATATTTGCTGAGGATGAGTTATCTCAAGACATCATCTGATAGACAACGAGGGACAAGGGTTGGAAATTAGCAATAGCTATAAACTTTATATGTAGCACACCAGTTTGAGAATTGCTGAAGCATAAAAGGAGCTTGTTTACTGCTTGAATAAATGCTAATCCTTTCTTCTCCACACATTTGGAAGCTATTAAGATACTGTGATATATCTGTATGTCCACTAGTGATTAAATCCACTTGTCTTACAGGGAGCCCGTCCAAGCCAACTGTGTGTGCTGGAAGAAGAAATTCTCTTTCATGTGTAAGATGAGTGCCAACGCTGGGACGGGTGTGCTAGACCCCTGTGTGTGCCGTGTGTCGGTGCGCAAGGTACAAAACCCTTTGTTTCTGTTTTGCTGACACAATTTAGAATGCACAGTGTGAGTTATTCCATAGCCATAGTTCATGCAGTGAACAGAGACTTGAGTGTCTATTTACATAAGGTTAGAAGAACTGTTGTAACTTCAACACAGCAGTTCATTGTTGTTCACGGACTTTAGTTGTCCTGCAAAAACTTATAGAGGCAAGGAATAGTAAATAAACAGGCAAATGATGTGATATCACTTTTTTGTCATTTCAGGAATTGAAGGGTGGAAAAACATACGCAAAGGTAACACTTTTCTTCTAAAGTGTGTAGAATTGTTGTGGTGGAAAAAAATCTGCTTAATAACAAGTCTTATCAAACCTTTCTAAGATAACGATGATAACGAGGCGTCCTTCAGATGCCCTGAGAATTTTTTATTTTTTTTTAATAGCTTGCAGTTTCCGGCTTTGGTCACTGATTGGGGGAAAAAAAGACTGACATGTTAACCAATAACTCCAATGAGGAGTTAAAGAATTAAGCAATCTTATTTCTCAAGTTTCCAAGATCCCAACTCATGCATGTTACATTGTTTCCCATAACTAGACCTGCATTGAATTTCTGTGTTTGTAGGACTTAAATCTCATGATCCTTTGTAAAAAAATAAATAAATAAAATAAAAATCTATATTTAAGGTATGTCAGCTGACTTCTAATCAGTTCAAACTTGTTGAGTTGTCACTTTTCACTCTGCACAGCTGGGCTTTGCTGACTTGAACCTGTCTGAGTTTGCTGGGTCTGGCAGCACAGTACGACGCTGTCTCCTTGAGGGATATGACACAAAGAACACCAGACAAGATAACTCAATTCTCAAGGTATGACAATGATGCAAGACACACAGCTTTAAAACAACAATAAATAAGATGGAAAGGGACCTTAAGAGTATCTATCACACTGGTCATGTGTTGTCACAGCTCAGTAGTTCACTCTTGTTTGTCTGTTCACATTAAGAAAACTAAGTGAATTTCTCAATAGACAAGAACACATATATATGTGAGGAAGCTGAATGTGTGACATACATTGGGAAAAAGTGAGCGCCCTGAAAGCTGAGACAAGACATGTTTGAGCTTGTGACTTATAAACTACCTGCACTGTGGGAATGAGGTTAAAATATATGTGTTCCTCCAGGGCAAAAAGAAAGACATGCAATCAACTTTCTCAGAAAATCTTATTATATTAACCACACTTAAAAGATACCGTGTGAAACCAAACTAGAAAGCAGAAAGCTGTATGCCTTTGTATTCCTTTCTAAAGCTGCCAATCCTCTTGCTCTTGTCTCTGTCACAGGTTGTCATCACCACACAGCTTATGTCTGGAGATCCCTGTTTTAAAACGTAAGAGTGCTTCTTCAACCTAACATCTCACACGTGCAACTAAGAAATTCTTAAATTATCTTTTTTATATATATATAAAATTAAATATATATATATATATATATATATATATATATATTATATATATATATATATATATATATATATATTATAAATATATAATATATATATATATTATATATATATTAGAGAGAGAGATATAATTTTGATAAATACTCAATTTGGTTTGCATGCCTAACTACAAAGCTTTACATTTGTGGTTGAAACGAAAGTCTGCTCCTGAGGTATAAACGTCTGCTTCTAACCTCAGAGGAAGTGCTTTCTTGACTTCCTGTCTGTCCTAAAGTGACACCCTTACACATGTTATCAGTAATGAGATCCAGAGAAGTAATGGCAAAGTACTTTGTAGGTAAGGCCTTATTGTTGTCTTATCTGAGAGCTAATGATGCCTCACCCAAAACATTGAGCTGCCCAACCTTAAGAGTGACCAATGGCTGATATGTGATCAGAAGCTTTACGTAGAACAGGTTTGTCGCAAATGATGTGATGTAACGTCGCACTCCTGGCAAAGACTGTACCATGTGCAAACAGTAAGCTGCCTTTCTTGATATTTCTTTCCTGTTTCAGCTCATGCTTAGTGTAATAACACACAAGCTGTTGCCCTGGAGATGTCTAGAGCTTAGTCACCCACCCACAGAGTGTTACTCATTGTGTGTGTGTGTGTGTGTGTGTGTGTGTGTGGGATTTACAAAGCGGAGGAGAAAGGATGCTCTTTTTTCACACTTTGTAGAACTCACGTTACTGTGCCTTTTGTTGTTTGTCAAACTAGAGGTTGCTCATAACTTGCTTATAACTAATACTAACCAGTGTGATCAAACAGCCAGTTGTTAATGAGTAAATGTGTTTGAATATTATCGTCAAAGCTACACAGAAAGTGTGTTTACATGGATGGTTGATATTTTGACTTGGCAGTAAAAGCACCAGCTGATTCCAGTAGGGACACACCAGCTGTGAAGCCAACATGCTTTCTGGCTGCATGTGTTTTTGAATTTGCCCTTCATTTTAATGTCATCTACATACGTAAAACATGCACTTTATACAGTTGTGGCAGAATATCTGCCCACCTCAGACACACTTGCATAGAAACGCTTACCCAAAAGTATTCAGAAACCACTTATGTGTTATTTCCAGCTATAGTAGGTGTCTATGATAGCACAAACATAGATGAAGTCTTACTCACAACACCAGCGACAGCTGTTCCAGCTGTAGCAAAAGGTGTCACAGTTGAATTAGTGAGCAACCCGGCAAGCTCACCTAGTCGTGAATTATCAATTCAGTAACCAGCTGTGCCACAATAAGCCAAAAGGTCTGATGTAGGGAAGCTTTGTTTACATAAGTTTTAATGAAGTTAACCAAAACCTGTGTTCCCTTTAGTCCCCCATCTACAGCCATGACTCTGGGGATCCCACAGGCAAATGCAGAGGGTCTACTTGAGGGGAGGAAAGGAGGAGACATGCACATATCACACTCAGTCTCTGGTACGTATATGTAGCTTATGGCAAATACCCTTTAATATTACTGGTCAGTTTCTTACAGAAACACAGATATTTTTTGGGAGACTGTAATGGGGTCGACTATGAAATCAATATTCCTTAATCATGACACTGGATAGCAGTAGCTGCATTTACGTTTTATCATGTTTTGTTATGTTTTGTCAATTATGATAGCAAAGCTATAAAAAAATGTCTGATTTCTATTTAATTTACTGCAATTTATTATAATTTACTGAATACATCACTTTTTTTTAACAGGGACTCCAGGAAAGTCTGTATCAGTGCCAGAGGAGCTGGTAACGTTTGGTCACTCTCGAACACCCAGCTATGCAAGTCAGCTGTCAAAAATTTCAGGTAGAAATACTGTCACACACATTTATTCACTTTAATCATTGGAAATGTTCTCATATTTATTTACTATATGGGTTTCCCCCCCTCACATGCTGTAGGTTACAGCTCAAACAACTCCAGTTTAACAGATCTGAGCCATCGGCGGAGCGGGTCAGGAGGTTCTGCCTCTACGGGCATCGGCAGCATCCTTGAACACAGTGATCAGCAGGTGGAGAGAGGAGAGAAGGAGAATAAGACTACTCCCCCAGTCCCAGCAACTTATCATTATACGTTTGACAGCCCTGCAATACATTTAAAGGCTCAAAGGTGATACAGACAGTTACTCTGACCTTGGAATAGTATGCTATTGATAAGATGGTGGTCTTTTGACCACTATTACATTATTTCCATGCTCTATTTAACCTGATGACAATGTATAGTATTTCCTAATTTATAAATGACATTTTTTTTCTTGGTGTTTGAACCCTGTATTTGCAATACTGACCCATGTTTCTCTTCCCTTGTTAGACACCCAGTCAAGCAGAACTCTGTGGAGAATCAGCTGAAAAGAGTTGATGCGACCAGAGTGGATGCAGATGATATAATTGAGAAAATCCTCCAGAGCCAGGATTTCAGCCACGGATTCTTGGACTCCAGTGCAGAGGGTGTGTACTCCTGATCTTGGTGTGGAACATTTCCCACCATGTTGCAGATGGGATCAAGTTACTTTGAGGTGTCGCAACAGTGTAATGTCTCTAGGGGTTAATCAAAGTCCTTAAACCAATCTTGCCAAAGATGATTCATCTTTCATGAAGAATTGCATAACTTATCACAGTAATTCCATGAGGTGTGGTTTAAACTCACATCTGGATAGCTACCCTATTACAAAGTCTTAGAGAGAGAAGAGTTGTTTGTTGTGTTGAGATTAAGAAAGGATGAGTCTCCCTGTTTATTGAGACAAATGTTGCACACATTTTTGTGTGGAAATGCATCCTCAAGTATAAACTACCTACCTCTGTTCCTGAAAAGATCTTGCTTGCCTAAAACTCATTTATTGGTTGATTTAACCTTAAAATAAGTGGGGCATTTTTTTAAGCCCCGACTGTAGGAGCTGATTTTCGTTTTTCTTATTTCTAATGTGTATTTGTGTTTGTGTTGCTGCAGAGGAGGGGCTCAGCTTGTTTGTTGGTCCTGGAGGAAGTACAGCTTTGGGAAGCCAACACATGAGGTGGGTTTGATTATGTAACCATGGGTTGGGGGTGCAAGACACCAGACACCAAACATTTACTATAAATATGGGCAATTAGAAGAAGGCTAAATAAGGGTTCTGATAAGGACTCTATGTATCTGCTTTATACTCTGTGTAACTGGTCTTCATGTTCTATACTTAAGGGGCATATTTTCATGATAAAAATCAGATCTGCCAGATCAGATGGCGATCCTTATATTGTGTGTGTTTTCCTGTCCTGTAACAAACTGCGGCATTCTCTTTCAGGGTCGCAATTGGAGCCTTTGAGCAGGTGGTCATCAAGCGCTAGGCTTTGGAAAGCACGTGTCCCCACAAAGGGTGCTGTATTATTCTGATGCAGAGGCCAAAGGACTGAACAGTGGCTTTACCATCAGAACTTGCACCATCTCATTCCAAGGGAGATCTAATTTCTCTTATGCAATCACTCTCCAGCTGATGTGCAGCTTAGCCAGGACAGCCCCCTAGTGTTCAGGAAGTGGAGCTGAAGGCCACGTTGTTGAAACGTTTTGCGGACTGAGATAATTGGTGCACTGATCTTCTTGTCCTCTTTGGAAAAAGTAAGACATACTATAAGTCTTCTGCTTACCCCACTTAGTGGCATTTTCATGCTGGGGTTTTCATTTAAAAAAATGCTTAAAATAATTCCACATGTCCGTTAGATGTCTTTGGTACAGCTGTGATTTTTTTTTTTTTTTTTTTTTTGTAAATTCACTTGAAGTGACAAGCCAAAATGTCTGTCAGTGGGTTTGTTTTGGTTTTGGTATTTAAGCTGCAAAAACAAAAGAGGGTTGTGGAAGAAATATGGCATATGACTGTGGGTTAAAGAGGGTTTTTTTCCTCTCTCTCATTTTTTTTAACAGGTGTTTTCTGCAAGAAAGGTAAACTTTTGACATCTGTGAAAAGGATTTTATCTAAATGTAGATTCCAGGCAATTGCACACCTCTACCTATGTAAAAGCTAAGTATTATAAAACTGACAATGGTTATAGTTGGTTGGTTGGTTATTTATTGTGGTTATAGTAAGATTTTATTTTAATAATTCATGCTCAATACAAATGAACACCTTTCTTCATCTGGTTGTGATGAAGGGTTACAGCATTGAAAATATTGACATTAATACAGTTAATTGTGTGTGGATGTTAAGTTAATCAGAATCATAATAATAACAACAATAATAATGCTAGTAATATATTTTTTTTTTAGTCACAAATTTGTTTTACCAAATTAAAGATGTACAATGCTTAATGTATATTTTGCTGCCAAATATACATCTTTTTACAGCATCTGTATCAGTATGTCTTTCTGACAACCCGCTGGTTATCATCACATGCACATATCAGTTTATAGAGATTAACTGTATATACACTCAGTCAGTTTGTTGACATTTTCCTGCATTTATTGCATTTTTTAAATAAAAATTTTAATTCTGGAAAGTTTCTATCTAGTATTTGTGCTTCATTTCTAAATCCTAGTGCAGAAGAGTGTGAAAGACAGCCACATTTCAACAAAATAATTAAAAAGGAAAGTAAACACTGAAAGAGAAACCTCGATGTTTGGAATAACTGGGTTTTGTGTCTAAATTCTTGAAATGTGCACGCCAAAACCATAGATGTTTTAAAAAAGAAAAATATAAAAAAAAAATTGACGATGCTACTTCCGGTTTGGGGAAAGCCTTTTCAAAATAAGAATTCGCTAACGACATTCACACGAATACCAACAGAAAGCTTACGTGTTTTGAATTAGTTATACCTGGATATAATTGTAAAACCACATCTTTTAAAACCGCATTTGTTTGACCTGTCAAATATAACTTAAACCATTCCTGCGAGCTTGCATGCTTTTATTTTAAAAGTTAAACGCGCTGACGTATCAACGTCGCAGGACAGCAGCAGTGCGCCACAAACGTCACACTTCCGGTTCCACCTCGCAGTACTTTAGCTACACCGACGGCGGGAAGTTATTATCATCAATTTAACTACATTTCACCGAGGATTAAACAGGCAAATTTATTAACGGTCGATAGTTCACTACCTAATGTTGATGGATCTGTAGCCGGATATACGCAAAAATTAAAGAAAGCATAGCGGTGGTGGATTCAGCTAACATGGCTACCGTCGGAAACCAGCTACCAACGCAGGCCGTTAGCAAGCCTACATCTGGAAAACATGGAAACGTACTGCCCCTGTGGGGCAACGAAAAGACTATGAACCTTAACCCAATGATTCTTACCAACGTGCTGTCTTCGCCGTATTTCAAAGTACAGCTTTATGAGCTAAAGACCTACCATGAAGTTGTGGACGAAATCTATTTCAAGGTAACTATAACAATAACATCTGCTGATGCTAACCCGCATGCTAGGTTAGGTAACCACGTCCAGTTTAGCTAGCGGGGTTGTAGCAGTGTACAACTGTCGTAAAGTAATAAGCGCAGCGGGGAGGGCAGGGTTTATATAATAATTCCCAATGCAGGCGAGGGAAGCTGGTGTTGTCGTGTTGTACAGCACAGTATGCGTATAACTTTGAATTACTGTTAGTTAAAGAGATTATTAACATTATTATATCAATTAAAGTGACCTTAATTGCCTTCCGTCGTTAACGTTAGAACCACTCCACTTGAGTTTCAGACCCGTTGATTGGGCATATGTTAAAGAAATATTAGGAAAGTAAATCTCTGTCGTTGTTTTGATAATCCCTTGAAGTCATAGAGTTGATTGGTGTGTGTGGGGTTTTTTTTTTTTCAAGCGGTTTGTGTTTGTCTGTGTACCTGCAGGTGACTCACATTGAGCCCTGGGAAAAAGGAAGCAGAAAGACTGCAGGCCAGACTGGAATGTGCGGAGGGGTAAGTGAGAAGTACGTGCTTTTTGTACTCCCCACCTTTCCCTTTTTTCTGTGCCAGGATGAAGGATGGCAGCTTGATAAAGTCACTTAATCTGATCTGTAAACTGGTGAAATCAGTTGTACACCATTACATAAGCTATAATTCACTGCACTTCCACTGGTGAGTTTAATAGTTTTGTGGCAAGGTTGCAAATTAAAGTTTTCATTTAAACTTGTCTTCTTTCGCTAGGTACGCGGAGTAGGCACGGGTGGGATTGTTTCTACTGCTTTCTGTCTTCTATACAAACTGTTTACTCTCAAGCTGACTCGCAAACAGCTCATGGGCCTGATTACACACACAGACTCTCCGTACATCCGAGCCCTTGGTTTCATGTATATAAGGTATGTGTTATAACTCACTACAATTTTTTTTCTTATTTCAGAGGACAGATGAGTATGACTGAGATTTCGGACGACATAAAAAATCGAGCTCATTGTGAGATTAAAGTCGAAATGTAGACATTACAGTTGTGGTTTCAAGCCAAACAACTGCCCCAGCTCCCATGCCTTTTGTTTGGATGAGTTAGTGAGACAACTTGATCAGCTGTCTTATTGTGTCTTGTGATATAACATAACCATGGATATCCTTGCATCTTTGCACAAATCTGACCAACTTTTCCAAGTTTGTGTGTGTTGTTGCCTGCACCTTCTCCTCAGCATTCTTAAACTTATCAACACACTGTTTATGTGCCAAAAGATAATATTTTTCCTTGTAACTAAAACCATTTCACTAACTCATCAACATTAGACTTTAATCTCAAAAATAGTATTTCGGCTTTAATCTCAAAACTTTTTTTCCTTAACATGGCCCTAATGATCCGTAGATACATCATTGCAATTTAAATCATCATATTGTTTAGAAAAGTTTTCTTTGACCATCTCCAGTTTGCCTAAAAATAGTATAATCCAAAATATGGAAATATATAATTAAATGAAAATTATATTATACACATTTAAGTTATAATTAGAATAACAATATTCCAGTAATTTTTTGGTACAACTTGTAATAACAAGAGTCCTAAAAAGGAAAGTATATTTTAAGAATTTGATGTTATAAAGTATTCTGCAAGTTTCTTTTGCATTATTGTGAACTACAAGTGTATATAATACTCAAAAATTGTATTTTGCAGTGTGAATTTATTTATTAGTGTTTGCTGAAATATGGACAATCCTTTTTGAATTTTTCTCATAGGTAAACTGGACATTATTCAGATATGTTTCCATGTAGTTACAATTTATTTGTAAAAATATAATGCTTTTAACTGTAACAGTTTTTGAGGTTTACATGTTCACAAGTACACAAAACATGTTGGAAGTGGGATTATAGACTATTAATAAAAATAAAGATGTGCTTGTTTACACGAATAAAGCTAACAAAGGTTACTTTATATGCAAATCGGAGATGGTCGAGCAGAATGGCTGTGATGGTTTGAGATGGAGTGATGTAAAGTTTTTGTTTTGTTTTGTTTTTGTTTTAGACCATCATGAGCATCATGAGTAATTAAAATCTTAATTAAATTTTAAAATAAGTTAGTGAAGCAATATGACTAGGCAATGTTTTGTTTAAATAATTACCTCAAATGTGTAAAACATGTTGCTCCTGTAAAAGATTAGCTCAAAACGATAAACTTCTGTGCTTGTGCTCCCTTTCCTGTCTCAGATACACTCAGCCCCCAACAGATTTGTTTGAATGGTATGACGGCTTCCTGGATGATGAGGAGGTATGTCACCTCGGGTAATAATTTCATGTTTCTTTCTCCTTCTCCTTGAAATGCACAGTTGAACGTCACTCATAAAAAGCTGTACTCCCCCACCCACCCCCTTGTGATGCTCATAGCTGATTTTTCACCTTTGCCTTCATTTGGCTTAATTGTCCCCAGTTTTTGTCCTCTAAACCTGAGTAGCTAGGTTACTTTTGCTCACTGCTCTGCTGCTGATTTTTATCGGGGTAAGTACCACACGTGATGCCGAGTAAATCTTTTAGTCACTGTAATTTTAAGGCATGCCCTCTGTTTTCTGACAAGCTTTTGTAAGGACTTGTTGCACAAAACTACATTTGGGATAAACCGCAATTGGAACACTGGCAAGAAATAAACACTGTGTTATTTAATGCATGTAAAATATTTGCTTATGTTAATTATTTTCATATTTAGGTGAAATCTAATTTTATCCCAGGCTGTGCAACCAGGCCTCCTCTGATGTTCTTTTGCATTATATTTGAATTGAATAATTCTGAAATTCTACCCAACTGGTTAATTCCCCTGTTTTTTTCTTTAGATGCCCATTGTGCAGCAGGTGAATTGGATATTGTATCTCAGCACTGTTGGTTTGCGTGAGTGCAAAGTGGCTGTTCTCTACCATATAAAATTGATAACTATTCAAATGGTGTGCACTTACCTACCTGCTCCAATCTGTGCTTACACTGTGGGCAATTTTTATTCTCTTTGAGCGTTCATTATGCTTTTGGGAGATTGAAGAAGGAAGCTAAAGCTTCTTTCTCTTTTTCCCTTTAGCACAATGACAGTGTGCCCCAATGTTTCACTCTTTCTTTCCTTCATATTTAAGTTAAAGTTATAGTTTATAGTTAAACATTAGCACTTTTTTGAAGATGCTGTCAAGGATATGAAGGATGGGCATTGCGTCGTATAAATGTAGTGACTTTTGCTGCATAATTAAAGCTCACTCTGTAAATACAGACACTAGGAAATAACAGACAGGTTAGGTGAGACCAGACTTTTAAGATATTCAGAGCTGTGTTTCCACTATTAATAAGTAAGGCCAGGCACATTTGATTGGTTTTTGGTCTTTGATGAGAGATTAAGCTAGATGAACAGAGGTGAAGGTTCAGTGCTTGGTCATCACAAATTGCTTTTCGATGTGAGGCAAGATTGGAAAAAATATATATATTTGTCAATGTGCTAAATTTGTGTGCTAACTGAGTTTTTTTTTTTCTTTTTCTTGCTTTATTTCCCCCCACCATTTGGTTTTAGGAGCTCGACGTAAAAGCAGGAGGTGGTTGTGTGATGACCATTGGAGAGATGCTGCGCTCCTTCCTGACCAAACTGGAGTGGTTTTCCACACTGTTCCCCCGTATCCCAGTGCCTGTGCAAAAAGTTATTGACCAGCAAATAAAGGCAAGGCCACGGAAGGTACCTCAGAAGGAGACGCAAGAGGACGAGGACGGGTTTGCAGAGTCGGGAAGGCAAGGAGAACGCCGGCGCTCCAGGTAACGGCAGTGATTCAAACTGAGTGTTTCTACTGAGCTGTAGACTTCTCGACAGGTTATAGCTTTCATGGAGCAATAAACGGGACAGATTTGAGTCCTGCAGTGTGTGAGCTGTTGACTTGTTTTCATGTTAACTTATTTTTCTGCCCCTTAGGTTGTTTTTTTTTTTTTATAACTAAAGAAAAAGAAAAGGTCTTTCTTATTATTTCTCTCTTTAATGCCAATTACTAATAAAAGCATTTTAACAGTATAAATTGTCAAAATTAACTACATATAAAAATTGTAATGTTCACAAAGGAGGTTTTTGCTTTCCACAAGGACTTTGATCATGAAATGTTATATAAGCTCAAAATACACGAGACACGTTTGTTAATTAAATGGCTAAAAGTAACAGAAAACGTGCAAACCTCTGTTAAACAGGTAGAACAGTCTCTTACCTTTAACTTTGTATAGACCAGTCATGCAATGTGCATAATCAACAATAAAGGGACATTATTGGGTTATGAAAAAACCAAGGGATAGGTATTAAAGATGTTCATGGTATATTTGTAGTCTGAATGGACACATCAGATATAAATAAATTGCGGATTTAGAAGAAAGAGGGATTGCATAACTGAACTGCCACAGGACTGAAGGAGCTCCTTTGATATTTAGTGGAGCATTTAGATTTCATTAGTCTCTCCTTGTGTGTGTCTGACTTGCCAGAACAGTGTGTGTTGTGTGTTTTAAAGAATCCATGTTGCCAAAAAAAAAATCCGATATGCACAATAAAGTTAGAATAGGTCATATTATTTAAATCTTAAGAATATGTATACGGTATGTGGAGGGTATTTTGCTGGGGTCCAAGCAAAATATGTGTACTGGGAAATGGGGAGGTCTCCTTTGACACCCCATAATGATCTCACCATCTCAGATAACTTTGTTTACCACTACTGTCGGTGACATCAGCCTTTGCTAATACTGACATGCCCATGGAAACAGACACTGCACTATAAATAAGGCTACATGTTCTGCATATAAAACATCCTCATCTGTATATCTGTGCCGCAGTTTCAAATATCTGAACTCTGCCATGACTAAAAATACCACAGTCTTTTAAAAAAAAAAGTTGTGTGTCAGTTAAATGTTAAAACGTAAGAGTTTGGAATTGTGCTCGTGTGGTTTTGTTTTTGAAGTAAATTGTTCTAAGATGATTCTGTCGCTGTTTCCAGGACACCCAGGCGGACACCGAGCCCCCGTAGGTCGCCCAAACGGTCCAGGAGCAGGAGCCACCATCGCGAGAGAGAGCGCCACGGGCCCAGCTTTGATCGAGAGCTGGAGAGAGAGCGTGACCGGCAGAGGAAGGAGAGGGAAGGCAGGGACCGAGACAGGGAGAGGGGGGACAGAGGGGACAGGGAAAGGCGACGCTCCCGTAGCGCGGACAGAAACAGAGAGCGCAAGAGAAGCCGCAGCGGTAGCCGGGACCGTAGGAGCGAGCGCAAGGAGAAGGAAAGGGACGGCGGGGATGACAGGAGCAGGAGGAAGGACAGGGATCACCATAAAGACAGAGGCACTGAGAGGGAGAGGTCCAGGGATAAGAAGAGCAGGGGAGAGACTGACGACCGCAGGCACAAGGACGATAGGGAAAGGCACAGGGACGAGAGGAAGGCCAAAAGGTCCAGCCGGAGTCGAAGCAGAGAGAGGAGACACAAAAGTGGGGCAGAGGAGAAGAGCAGGAAACGGGAGCGCAGCCACAGCAGGGAGAGGGACAGGGAGAGAGATGGAGAACAGCGCTCTCACAAACGCAGTCGCAGCAAAGAGAGGAGCCACCATCAGCGAGAGTCCAGCAATGACCATAGTAGACATAGAAGCAGTCCGAGCATCGAGTAAATGCTGCCTTGCAGCAATATTACTTGTGTTTTTCCTCCTCTTTTTCTATATTCGGCTGTCTGCTCTGTCACTTGTGCTAAAAAGAAGGAACAGTTGCACATCGGACATTTGGATTTGTTGTCTATGGCTGATGTTGCTTTATGTTTTTCCGCTATTTCACTCCCCATTAGACCATCGTTAGTCTTCACTTGAATTCTGGAAAGTGGAAAAAAAAGGCATTTTAATTTTCTATTTTTTGTTTTGTTGTCCCAGAAAGATGGGGGTTTGTACATAATTTCTAAGGCTGTCTACACGCTGCACACGGGCAGAGTTGGACTTCCTGCTGGGCCGGATGCCTTCAGTGCTATACTATCGCCATGTAGATTACACGATTCATGAAAAATGACTGTAATTACTTTCAGCCTGTGCAAAAGACCACATGTGGTTACTCTTAAAATTTGTCTGATATGCCTCTGTACACAAATGGTTGAAGTTCAACACTTAACGTGAAGGCCATGTGGCTCAGCTAAAGCAGAACAGTTCTGTCCGTGATCACGTGTAGACGTCCTGAGAGCGTTTTAATCCTCTCAAATGCGGTCCGCAAAGGGTAATTTTTACAAAACACACTTGAGCCCTGCTTGTGTTGTTTCGGTTATTGCTCTGTTGCATTTTGTTTTCTAATAAAACACTTAAAAAAAAAAAAAAGCAACGGGTCATTTGTACAACTCACACGTACACATAAAGAAGCTGAAAGAAAATATTTTCATTATTTTATTAGAATGTAGTCTGAAAATTATTTGCATGTTAAATACACATTTAGCAATGATGATAATTTACAAAATGAGAATTAAAAAAGCAGGAGGAACATGCAACTTCAACCAGCAGTAGACATAAACCCATCTTTATAAAGAGTTTTTAATATAAGCATGAACTGGAGGACAGAGCCTTTTATTCTAAAGACAACTACTTTATTATCAGTGGTGAGGCTAATGCTGAATGCATCTCATGGTACACGAGCAGAGCAACCCACATTAATTCCCACAATCTAATGTGCTTGTGTATTGTGTGTTAAGGATTTGGCATCTAAAAGTGGAACCATTTTTAAAAGGAGAGGTGTGGAGGCCTCAGAAGTGCCTTTTCCGTTTACTGTGGAAGCCCGCTCTCTGTCCGCACACATACGGGCTCAGACTCTGGCCCACTAGCGTCTGCGTAAATGGCCAGCACAGAGATGCAGTAGGTGGCGTTTGGTCTCATATCAGTGAGCATGATGCTCTCCCCGTACACCGTCAGCTGCTGGTGCTCGTGGGACCTGCTTTGCTTTATAACCAGCAGGCTGTAATAAGAAGCACCCTCCACCTTAGACCATGTGATGGAAATGACTGTTGATGTTATGTGCGTGACGTCCAACACAGGAGCTGAGATGCTTCCTGATGGAGAGAGGGAAAAAAAGTTCTGAACAGAGTCCCGGAGGACTTAGAACTTCAGAGTGTGATGAAGCTGGTAGACGTGGAAGTTAATTCTTATAAAGCTCTAAAATCAAAACTAAATAGAATAAAATCCAATGAATGTAAACTCACCATTCAGTGACATCTGTTCTTGGAGATCTCTTCTCCTGCGTGCGTGCGTCACCACTAAATACAGAAGATCAGTTTAGATCTTAATTATTCGTTTTTAAACTTGTCTTAATTGTCACCACAAAGCTACTGAACCGTACTTTTTGTGACATTTATTGCTTCACTTTCTCCAGCGGCATTGCTGGCGGTGATCGCGAGATCGCTGGAAGCGATGTTGGACAGAGAGCAGGACAGCTGTGCAGTGCTGCACAGCTGGACCTTTGGCGTTATGCTGTTGTCATACACCGTGTAGTTGACGGCAAACACTGAGGCGTTCCACGAAACTGTGGCAAAGGAGCTGTTTCCAGTGTACACCACACCCGATGGTGGACAAGGAGCTGAGAGAGAGAAATGGGATTTAAAGAAGTTCATTCATTTTTTATTTAAAAAGAAAGAAAGAAAGAAATACAAATAGCTCATATGATTACTAGTTACACCAGATTTTGTGAGGACACATGAAGCACCTGTGTAACTGCAGTGAACAACAGCTCAAATCTGGGGTGTAATCTACCTGTTGTTCCATAAACAGGCATGGATGTGTCGCTCATCCCTGCAGCATTCCTGCTCTTCATTGTGGCGCTGTAATTCGAACTGCAGACGAGAGGAAACTCAAAGTATGTCACATTTGTCCAATAGGAAGAAAGCTCGAACAGGGCCTGGCTGTCTCCCAGCAGACTTCCTGTCAAAGTGAGCATGTAACCGGTGTCGCCACAGGTAATCTGTTTCCAGCTGAAACGCATCACCTGGATCTCGTCCTGCATTGGGAAAAGCTGCACCTCAGCAATAGCTGGTGGACAGGGAACTAAGAGAGGAGGAGTCAGTAACAGTAATGTGAAAAGTTACTCAGGGTTTGACGAATATGAAGCTCCTTTTTTACCTGCTTCAATCTGCGCAGGATCACTGAAGGAGCTGTTGCATGTCCCGTCTGAGGCCTGGACAGAGAAATTGTAAACAGTTCCGCAGTCGAGGCCATTGATAACACAGCTGGGGTTTGTGCTGTGACAGTAAAGCATGTCTTCATTTCCAGCCTGAGCACAGCCGTAGTAGTCTTTAGCTGGTCCACTGGGAGTCCACGTCAGCGTCGCGGACTGATTGCTACACTGGTACGTAACTGAGAGTCCACTTGGCTGGCAAGGGCCTGGGTAAAAGGAGCAATTAAGATGGTGTAAGTCTTAGAGTGCTAATATTAGTTATATTCTTCAGTCATTTTTGGTACTAACATCAAGTCCGAAAACAAATACCTGTGTTCAGTGTTACATTCTGACTGGCTTTGCTGGAGCAGTTCTCATGGCCAGCTGTCACAAACACAGTGTACTGCTCATCACAGTGGAGCTCTGATAAGCTGCAGTTTGTGGAGCTTGTGTTGCAGGTGTGCGTGTGTCCATCTGCAGCCTCAGCGACAACGTGGTAGGTTTCAGCACCCGGAGATGGAGTCCAGGACACCACCGCCCTGTGATGCTCACAGGCAGCGTTCACCCTCACGTCTGTGGGTGGACAGGGCTCTGTGGAAAAAGACGAGTCAACATAAATGCACAAAGGCCAGGTGATGGGTTTTTAGTTACTTAGATTTAGTAGCTTTTAATTATCTGTATCTGCTGTATTTAAGCTGTGATTTTGGCTGTATTACTAAACCACTTTGTTGGGGTTTTTTTCTTGCTAATTTATTTAAAAAAATACTTGTCTACTTCCAGTCTTTAAGCTGAGGTAAGCTGCATATCTGTTAACTTAGAACTTCCAAACTTGATGCACTTTTTGACAGAAAATAAACATGAAGACGTACCCATGCTAACTTTGGAGGGAGGACTTCTCATACTGCTGCAGGCGTCCGATGAAGCAGCTACGCTGATGGTGTACTGAAGGCCACACTGTGCTTCCTGGAGGGAGCAGCTGGTGCCGGTGTTATTGCAGGTCAACAACGTGTAATCACTGGCTTCTGCTGCAGCAGTGTACACAGTGTTTCTCTCACTACCCTCCATGAGATCCCACATAACAAGGATGGAGGAGTTGTGACACTGGGGGACAGCAGTGATAGCAGAGAGGGAGCAGGGGGCTGAGAATGAAGCAGATGTTGATAAGTTCAGACTGTGGCACGAGTAATTAACTGAAATGAGAAAACACAGCTCTTACTGAAGTACCTGTTTCCAAACTGATGGGGGCACTGGGCTGACTCTCACACTCGCTGTTTTTGGCCAATACGCTGAAGTTGTAAAGCACACCACAGGCCAGGTCTTTCATCTCACACGTCATGTTGGTAAAGGTGGTGCAGTTGGCTCTGTAGTCATTTCTACCTACAGCTACACCGGACACAGTGTAGCTGTCTGCCCCGGGAGCATCAAGCCATGATATCCAGGCAGAGTTGGTCACACAGTCAACGCTGCCCATGATCCCCTGGGGCTGGCAGGGAGCTAAAACACATAAAGTTGATTTGGTGATTGGTTGGAAGGATCCATGCAAGCCAGGGTAGTTTGTCAAGTGTTTTTTTTTTTCTTTGAAGCTTGAATTTAAAATCCTTCTCCTCTTATACAAGATCTTGAATAATTAGGCTCCATCTTATTTTGAAGACCTTATAGTTCCACAGAGCACTTCGCTCTCAGACTGCAGGTTCCTAGAGTATTTAGAAGTAAAATGAGAGGCAGAGCCTGGATTTAGGAGACAGACACCCTGTCTGTTTAATATTAGGCTTAAAACTTTCCTTTCTGGTAAAGCATATAGTTAGGGCTGGATCAGGTGGCCCTGAATCCTCCCTTAGTTATTAGACCTAAGCTGCTGGGGGGCCACTATATATATAAAGTGCCTCGAGGTGACTATTGTCATTTGGCGCTTTAGAAATATTGAATTGAACTGAAGTTGTCTAACCTGACTGGATGCTCTGGGTCTGACTGTGCACGCTGCGGCAGTGTTCTCTGACAGAGGTCACCTGGACTGTGAAGGTTTTTCCACATGTGGCATTGCTGCTGAAACATACAGTGTTTGTGGTGTTGCATAACTCGCTTTCGCCATTCTCAGCAGCTAGTGAAACCAAGAAGTGGTCAGCATCTCCGATGGCTTCCCAAGAAACTGTCAGATCATTTGACGAACAGTCGACCTGGGTGCTCACGTTCTGAGGCGGGCAGGGGACTGAAAACATGACAACAGTTTGAATACACAGCTGAATGCTTTAAATTGCAAACATTTGATCGCCTAAAAGTGCTTTAGGCTCTGGTCACTGGTGTTGTTTCTCTTACTTGAGTTAAATTTCAGAGGCCAGCTGGGGACGCTAGAGCAGCTGTCACCCATAGCTACAACGTGAACGGTGTAGAGGCTGCCACAGGTGAGGTTGTTGAGGCTACAGCTAAGGCCAGCGGTCTGACAGCTGTCATTATTAACATGGCCACTGTGGGCCATGACTGAGTACTTTACAGCACCCTGACTGGAAGCCCAGGACACAACAGCAGTGTTGTTAGCACAATCCATCGCCACTGAGACGTCAGTGGGAACACAAGGTACTGAAGATAAAGCAGACACAACAAACAGGATCAGTCACTCAGTGTGGAGAGCATCATGAGCAAAAACCTCAGTATACAGCAAAATGATTACTACTGCTACACAACACCTTAACTATGCTGACTTTACATATTTAAAAGCACAGACTGTAGAAATAATAAAGCTTGTGTCCATCCCCTCACATCATAACTAGACATTGTCACACTTTTTCCTTGTTCAGGCTTCCTATGATTGGACAGCCTCCCAACACTGACTAGATGCTTGGAGACCAGCAGAGGAAAAGTGGGAGTCTCAGAAAGGTTTGTTTGCCCAGTGACCACAAAAACATGTCACTTTCCTCACCTTTAAATTCTAACAGAGAAAAAAAAATCCTTTCAAATATGAAAACAGAATTAAGAAATGAAGTTTAAATATAGCAATGAAAGCCTGCGTTTCCTGCTCTAGTAGCCATGCAATCCTCACCTGATTGCAGACTTGTGGCTGGACCGGCGGTGACGTCACACTGCTGGTTGGAAGCTGTGACGGAGACAGAGAAGTTCTGTCCACACATCAGGTCAAGGAAGCTGCACTGATTAGTGTCTGACATGCACATTTTTGACACGCCGGTGTCAGTCTGCATGGTGGCTGTGTAGACATCTGACCCATTACTAGGCTGCCAGGTTACCACAGCAATACTAGTAAGACAGTCCTGGCTGGCAGAGACTCCGATGGGTTTGCATGGCCCTAGTATAAAAACATATAAACTCAGATTAGAGCTCACTTCTCCATTATGTGTGGTTGGTCAAAACTGTGTATCTGACCAGTACGCACAGGTCTGCACAGAGACTGAAGCGCTCGAGTTTCCAGGACAGTACCAACTGTGAGGTGTGATTTTGATGCTGTATTTTTGTCCGCAGGTAAATCCAGTGAAGCTGGCTGTGGTCATGTTAGTGTTGAGACTGACTGACTTGTTTCCCGCCTCAGCGTAAACCGTGTACATCTTTGCCCCACTGCTGGCATCCCAGCTCAGAGACACCACTTTCATATCACAGTTCACAGTGGCAGACAAATTCTGGGGAGCACAGGGGTCTGGAAAGAAACAATGATCTGATAATGTTTCTTTTACTTGTGCAAATTTCTAAGAAAAACTGTAGAAACTGCTGAACAATTACAGACATGAGATGATGTATTCTGACTTCATTTCACTTTGTTTTCATTCGTCAATATCATACCCATGTGGATGATTGAGCTGTTGCTCGGCAGACTGGTGCAGTTGTTGCTCTTTGCTCTCACTACAACACTGTACTCCTCCCCACAGTGCAGATCGCTCCAGGTGCAGGAGGCGGTATTGCTTATGCAGCGGTGAGTGTGGCCGTCGAGGCCAGTGGCTACAGCAATGTATGTTTCAGCTCCATCAGTTGGCTGCCAGCTGACGGAGCCCACGTCAAACCCACACTCTGCGTCAGTTGCCAAACCCCTTGGTATACATGGAGCTGTGTCCCAAAAAGGAAAACAAAACAAAACAGTCAAAACATAAACGTTAAAATAATTTGCATATGATGTAGAAAAAGTCCCACCAGTTTTGAAGAAGGTGGGACTGCTGGGGATGCCATTACACATGCTGCCCTGTCCTCGAACAGTGACATTAAAGTCCTGTCCACAAGGCAAAGAGGCTCTTAGAAGCGCTTGGTTTGTGCTGTAAGTCTTCACGAATCCGTCGCTGCCGCTCACTGTAACCAAGAAACTCTCAGCACCACTCGCCTCTTGCCAGGAGATCTTCACCTCATCGGACTCACAGAGCACCTCAGCAGAAACATTTGTAGGTGGACATGGCTCTGTAAAAAGAGAGAAAAGAGTTCAGATCTTCATCTTTTACATCATAGTTGATGAAAACTAGATTTAGTTAATTAAAACAAAATAAAAGCTAGACTTTAGAAAGAAAAACATTAAAAATATAGAGGAAATTCTTAGCTTTAGGCTTTGTTAATTTAGTAAAAGCTGTTATGGCAACTTGCCCAATGAGGCTTTGGTGGACATGTTTACTGGCACTTTGGTTGACTCCCAAGACTGTGAGTCAACTGCCTTTAAAACATTCTGTGTTTTTATTGTAATACATGTGCCAAATCTTGCCTCTCACATATGTCCTCCATCTAAATGTTTAAAAAGATCAACACAGATATAAATACGCAAACAAGCAAACCCACTCTGGAAAATAACTGAAACTCATCTGAAGGTCAAAATGAAATTAAAATAAAAACTAATTAGACAAAAAACGAATGCAAAAGTAATAACTCTGCCAGTAAAGATGTCCGATTAATCTATAAATATTTCTTACTTTAAACTTCAGCGTCTGATTTAAAGGGACTGTGTATCCCTGCATCCTGTTTTTACATGTAAGCCTCTAAACTTTTTGTAAAGAGGGTTGTACGATATAAAAATACAGTTTTTATTCCCGAACTTATTTTTACGTGATTAGAGTAATAAATATCTTCAACTCTAAAATGAACTTTAAGTATCAAAATCGACCCTTTAGAGTCTTATTACGTAAAAATGTTCTATGACTGTTTTACTGCTGTTGATGCCTTAAGATTGACATGTTTGGAGGAAATCCCATTTCTTCTTTCCTACTTTATATATTGCTAGATTATTGAGTCTGCTATGCATGCGGTTTTATAAGATCATTACTTGTTTTATATTTAAAATATATATTCAAATGTAAAATAAAATATATCATATATTTACAATGGGAACAGTTTCAGTGAGAATCTCCACTGTTGTGCAGCTGAAACAAGGGATTTTCTGTACTTTACAGTTTGGTCTCAGGAGTACCTGTGTGGATGAACACAGCACTGCTGGGTTGGCTACAGCAGCCTCTGTTGTGGCCTGTAACAGTAAAGTTATACATCTCTCCACAGTCCAGACCCGAGAACTGACAGCTGGAGGTCACTGAGGCACACGTTTTCTCTTCCCCTCCTGACGCCTTGATGGCGCTCGCTGTGTACAGTTCAACATTAGACCTCTCTTCCCAGGATAGGACAGCAGTACGGGAGCTGCACTGCAGATTGACAGCTACTCTCTGAGGAGGACAAGGACCTGAGGAAGATGTTTATGTTTGTTTTATTGTGAGCAAATGAAATCAGCAGCAGCCATGCATGCACATTACCTGTAAAAGCTCACTCACGTGTGGTAAAGTTAGACAGTGTCTGTGTGCTGAGGCTGCACTGGTCGTTGCTGGCGTTGATGCTGAGACTGTAGGTTTCCCCACAGCTTAAACTTGTCATGTTACAGCTTTCCTGCTGAGTTGTGCACAGAGTTTGAAGACTTCCACCAACGACAGCCATCAGGGAAATGTTAGTTGTGCCATAAGTGCCGTTCCAGGACACCAGGATTGCATTGTCAGAGGTGCAGTTGACTTCCACTGTCATGTCTCTGGGCAGGCATGGGGCTGAGGAAATATAAATATATATAAATATATATATATATAAAAATATAAATAAATCAAGGTTCCCAAATGAAAAAAAAAACATCAGATATATATGCTGAGTGTTTCTTTACCTGATGTAAGCGAGACCACTGAGCTGTCAGAGCTGTTGTACTGCTGTCCTAACGCCTTGACCCAGACACTGTACACTGTACCACACATCAGCCCTGAGACCACACAGGAGGTGTTTGTGCTCATACAGGAGGTGTAGTGGCCATTTTGGTTGTCAAAGTAGGCAACATAACCCAAAGCGAGGTCACTCTGCTGCCAGGACGCAGTTGAAGTAAGCTGTCTGCATGACATGCTGGCTTGAACATTAGTAGGTGGACACGGCTCTGAATGAAGAGAAAAGGGTCACATTTAAACGCTCACTCTGGAAACACAACCTGTGCATCACTTCTGATGGATTGACAAACCTGTCACGAGGCGGTAGGGTGCAGAGCTCACAGTGTTGTTGCATGCCAGGCTTTGTGTCATCACAGTGATGCTGTAGGTGTGGCTGCACTGCAGAGCAGTCAGGGAGCAGTGTGTGTTGCTGGTGTTACAGGCGACTGTCAAGTTACGGTCACTCACAGCCTGAACAGAGTACGACGCAGCACCTCTCGCTGTGTTCCACATCACCCGGGCAGTACTCAAGTTGTAGTGGATGGACACATTTGTAGGAACGCAGGGCTCTGGAGGGAGAACAAGTTAAACGGTCTGAACTGTGATGTAAATGAGACAAAAGGTTTGGCTGAAACGAGCACCTGTGGTGAGGTATCCTGTCATCTGAGAACTGCTGTTACAAGTCTCTCCAACAGCCTTCACAGTGACGTTGTATTCCTCTCCGCATCGCAGAGGCCTCGGCTGACAGCTGGTTTGGTTGGTGGTGCAGCTGGCTGTGTGTCCTGAAGAAGCTGTGAGTACAGTAATGTAGAGCACAGCTCCATCGCTGGGCTGCCACCATATGTTGGCAGAGCTGCCCCCACAGTCGTAAATCACTTCAATATTGCTTGGCTCACAAGGTCCTGTGGGATCAAGAATAATATCAAGTATGGTAACTCTTTACAACAAGGGACACAAAAACTTAGTTACTAAAGAACAAGTGATGAGTCATGAACGAGCTGGTAGTTAATGAGATTTTCATCAGCAGTTTCTTAATAGCTTCCCTAATAATTTATACAAGATAATTATTCACTAAAGACATAAAGAATCTATCTGTTTATATAGCTGTTATTGATTTTTGGCTCTCTTCCCGGCATGTCTTTGTTCTGTCTTCCTCCCCACACCTACCAAAGTTGTGGCAGATGGCCCCCGATGATGAGCCTGGTTCTGCTGGAGGTTTCTTCCTACTAAAAGGGATTTTTCCTTCCCACTGTCACCAAAGTGCTAACTTATAGGGTTTTATTTGCTTGTTGTTATTTGCTCTGTATTATTGTGGGGTCTTTACATCACAGTATAAAGCATGTAACTTAAGGCTGCTGTTGTGATTTGAGGCTATATTAATAATATTGAAATTAAAATAATCCATAGGTAATGAGGAACTTCACTATTAAGAGACCACTTAGTAAGATGCTTCACTACTTGTGACAACACAGAAAGAGTAGCTAATATTGAATTGATCAGTAACGAGTAGTTTGATGCCACGTTGTGTGGGGTTTTCATTACCTGATGTTAGAGGGACCACTATGCTGTCAGAGCTGTTGTACTGATGTCCCAGGGCTTTGACCCAGACGTTGTACACCGTGCCACACATCAGCCCTGAGACGACACAACTTGTATCCGTGTCTGTGCCAACACAGAAAGTGTCGTGTCCACGCTGGCTGTCGAAGTAGGCAACATAACCTGCAGCAAGGCCACTCTGCTGCCAGGACACCGTTGCAGTGGGTTGCCCACAAGACACATTGGCTTGAATGTTTGTGGGTGGGCAGGGTTCTGAATTAAGGGGAAAAAAACACATTTAGTTATTAAAATGCACACATGTACATACGTGTACACATGTTCCTTCCTGATTTGACTACTAACCTGTCATGAGGAGGGAGGCGTCAGAGATCTGACTGTCACAGCCCTGGTTTTTAGCCGTCACAGTGATGCTGTAGGTCTGACTGCATTGTAAACCAGTCAGAACACAGTCAGTGTTTATGGTGTTACAGGTTAAACTCAGGCCTTGCTTTGTCACAGCTCGGACAGAGTATGAGCTTGCACCGCTCCCTGCACTCCACTGCACCTGGGCAGCACTCACGTTATAGTGAAAGTTGACATTCATAGGAACACAGGGCTCTGGAGGGAGGAAACATTATAAAAGTTAGAATTTTTGAAAGTAAAAAACTCCCCCTGTGTTAAAAGCTACTGTACACTCACCTGTTGTGATGGTGGTGGGGACACTGGAAGGACCAGTACATCCGGGGTCCACTGCTTCCACAACAACAGAGTATTCCTGTCCACAAACCAGGCTGTTAAGATGACACGATGTGCCCAAGTCACTGCAGTTGGAGCTGTGTCCGTTAGCAGACGTGGCCTGGACCATGTATCCCGTGTTTGCTGCAGTATTACTCCAAGTGACCAGAGCTTTAAAGGTAGTACAATTTAGCTCAGCTGACACTTTGGTAGGAGGGCATGGGCCTAGAAATAGAGAGAAGCACAACTTGGAGGCAGATATAGAAAATGAGGAAATGAATGGTAAAATTTAAGTGATAGTTTGAGATTAAACCACAGGTTTATATGCTATTTAATCCATATACAATCTGCAGGGCTTTAATGTAACATCATGGGTTTATAGACTGTCTCTTGCAGTAACACCTGCACTATGTGCCAGTCTATGATGTTAGTAACAAGCTAAATGAATGTGCTGTTAGCATTTAGCTTCAAATTAATAAAATAAACACAAATATCTTCTTATTGTAGTGTAATTAAGAAGAGACCAAGTATATTTCCCTAAATGTAACTGATTTTTGAAAGATGTACATAGCGTGTGTACCTGTGAGCTTCTCTATAGGAGTGCTCCACTCGCTTATACAAACATTTGTGTGTCCCATCACTGTGAAAGTGTAGAGTTGACCACAGCTCAGGTCCAGGAAGGAACAGCTGCTCTGGGTGGAGTCACAGGCGGCGTTCACACCTGAGGCAGACGTAGCCTTAACAGTGTAATTCTGTTTTATGTCACCTTGGTTCCACTTTACTGTAATGACGCTCGAGCTGCAGTTTTGGTCAATAGTCGTGTTCTCAGGTTTACATGGAGCTAAAAGTGGTTTGGGGGGGAGAAGAAGCAGGTTTACTCAACATATAACAAATTATGTTTTGCTAAACGTCTTGGATTTAAAAGACCTGCACCCACCTGACTGAACCTTGTAGTCAGAGCCAGCAATGACGTTGCAGTGAACAGAAGAGGAGGTGACAACCACCTGGTAGACTTTTCCACACTGCAGGTCACGGATGGAGCAGGAGTCGGATGTCGAGTTACAGGAAGCTCTGTGATCATCTGTGCTGCTGATGGCCCAGGCGGTGTAGTTATCTGAGCCCGGAGTCTGAGACCAGCTCACAGTCATCATGTTGGTGTTACAGTCCAACTCTGCCACAACATCTTTTGGTAGGCAGGGAGCTACAGGGGAGCGTCAAAAACATAATGATACTATACTCTACATACAACAGACAAGCTGCCAAGGTGATTTGATAGGCTGGGAAAGAAATAAAATTAAATGTTAATCCTTGAAAGGACCTCAAAAATCCATATTTTCGTGGTTCTCGGGACCAAAAACGGTCCCAAGTCCTTTCAAGGTTTTATAAACGGAATTTTTTGTATCACCAACTTAATTTGTTCTCATAAACTTCTGTAAAAAAAAAAGAAGAAGAAGAAGAATTACACTGTCACGTTTAAAGTCCAACTGGGATGCTTATCAACTGATATTTTCAGAATTTATAATGATCAATACATGAAAATTAAAGTAAAAGAAGAGATCAGAGAAACATTCTTCAAACACGTTGCGTTTACAGTGGATATTTTGTCCACCAGGGGGCGCTCCATAGTATCCATGTTGGCAATAAGTGTTTTAAATGCCACAAACACAACCAGCTGATCCGAGCAGCGCATAAATGAGTAAATAAATACTTATACTTAATTATACTTATGCCTGACAGCTCCATACCTAACATCCTCGGTCAAATATATCCACCACCGCTCCTCTGCACATGTCCAACCATGTCAACATTGCCTCTCCAACTTTATGTCTCAAAAACTGAAGCTGAGCTGCTCCTCTTCTATTATATTTCCAATCCTGTCCTCCAACATCCCACTTCTAATGAAAATCTCATTGAAACCTCTTCTCTCCAGGCACCGCCCCCTGATCCATACTCTCACTACAGATCACAGTTAGGCTTCAAATATCATTGTCTATGCAGACCCTGCCTGACTTTCACCACTTCCACTTTCATCATTGCAAACAACAGGCTCAGAGCTGATCCCTGATGTAATCTCACCCCACCGGTGTCTTACTGTCATTCATTTCCTGCGCCACTCTCACATACTCCAATGCCACTCCTGTCTTCCTCACAGAGGACCACAGTTCCTCCCTTTGCACCAGATCACATGCTTTTTCCAGATCTAAGCAGGTCTAAGACTTGCTCTTGTAGTATAAATGTTTTGTCTTACCCGAGTCAAAATAAATATCAGTGTGTTTGCTGCTGTTGCAGCTTTCTGTGGAGGCCACCAGTGTCGCAGAGTACGAACGGCCACAGTGAAGTTTCACAGCGCAGGAGGTGTCATTAGAGGAGCAGGATGCTACGTGGCCGTGCTCCCCTGTCACCTGCACAGTGTAGAAACCTGCACTGCTGCTTTCATCCCAGGAAAAATTCCCATTGTTTGTCCCACAGTCCACTTGGACCGTTAAGTTTGTGGGCTGACAGGGGGCTGAAAGAAAAGGAGAGCTGATGGGTTATGCATGCCCCACAACAACTTTTGCTGCCGTTGCTATGGAAACACTCATTACCTGTACTTATTTCTATGGGTGGACTGTAACTGCTGCGGCAGTTTCCATCCTGGGCTGCAATGCGGAAAGCGTACCTTTGCCCACACAGCAGATTAGCCAGAGTGTGGGAAGAGTTAGAGGTGACGTTGGCTGAATGAGGGAGAGCGCTGCCTATCTGCTCATACTGTAAGACATAGATAGCTCCAGTCACCGGATCCCAAGTGAGGGTCAGTGCGTTGGCATCACAGCTGACATGACCCGTCAAGTTAGTGGGTGGACACAAAGCTAGGAAGATACAGGAGGTGAGCAAATCAAAAAGGATTAATGTTTCAGTATTGTTGTTGTTACTTTTTAGTAAATCAGCCTACAGACTCCAAAACACAGAGATGCTCCTTCCAGCTTTCTCTCACCTGTCCTGAGCTGCACTGCTGAGCTTGGTTCACTCCAGCAGCCCCTGTCTACACTGACAACAGTGACAGCGTAGGTTTCCCCACAGTGGAGGTCAGTGAAATTGCATGAGTCTAAATAGTTTGAGCTGCAAGTATGAGTGTGTCCATCATCTGCCATTGCTGTTGCTATGTACATATCAGCTCCCATTACAGGAGACCAGGAGACTGTGCTGTTGCCCTCACAAGCTGGAGACACGGCGATGTTACCAGGAGCACAACGGCCTGCAGAGAACATAAGAAAAATGGTTTCCTGTTGTCTTTCTGAAAAGTAGGGAGAGCTCTCCTCATGGACATTATATGACTTCAAGTACCTGCTGGAAAGCTGTAGGCTGCACTTGGATTTCCTGTGCATGTCTGAGAGTAAGGTGTAACGGTAATGCTATAGGTTTCACCACAGTGGATGTCATGGACTTGACAGCTGGTAGAATTGGTGTGGCAGTGGTGTGCGTGTCCATCCTGTGCTGTTGCTGTCACATTGTATCCTGTAGCACTGGGGCTTCCCACCCACGTCACCAGGGCTGAATGATTCAAACACAGCAGGGCGGCGCTCACGTTCTGTGGGGCACACGCGACTTTGGAGAGAAAAGAGAAAAACATTCAACGACCAATCAGGTTACAAACACACGAAGTTTAAACTGACATGTTATGAGGTTGACATTTAGAGGAAATACACATGAGGAAATTGATGACGTCATATTTTCCCTTAATGTTTATAACGATTTGAAAGATGTAGAAACAGATGGAATATAAGCCACATTCACTAGAAAATAGAAACTAATAATAGATTGGGGGGAAGTTAGTGAGGGTTGGCTGTCTGGCTATTTCCCCTTATTTTTATTAATTGTGCTAAGCTGATTTAGCAGGCTGGACAGTGCTATATCTGTCCTGTCTCCGTACGCTCTTGTTCTTTCCCCTTTTTTCTTTCCTCACTCCCCAACCAGTTGCAGTAGATATCTGCCTCTTCCTGAGCCTGGTTCTGCTGGAAGTTTCTTCCTGTTAAAAAGGAGTTTTTCCTTTCCACTGTTACAAAGTACTTGTTCATAGCGGGTTGCTTGATAGAGTTTTCTCTTGAACACTGAAGAATACCTTCAGTATTCAAGTCCCAATAATCTTGAAGCAACTGTTACTGTGATTTGGTGCTATATAATTGAACTTGAAATTGAAAAATCAATACTATACGGGGCAGATATGAGGTCCAGTGGTGATTTCTTTTCATCTTACTCTATGACAGGAAAAATGTCTGTTATTTACCTGTTTCTAATGATTCGTTGACACTTGGGCTGCTGTTGCACTGCGCCCCCTGAGCCTGGAGTGTTACATTCAAATCCAAGCCACAGGGGAGATATTCAAACACGCAGCTGGTATTTGTCGTGTGGCAGTAGTCCTGATGCCCTTTTCCTTCTACCTGAGCGAGGAAACTGAGGCTTCCCGCAGGGTCAGTCCACCTGAACACTGCTGTGTTGGTGCCACAGGTATACTGCTTAGAAATGATAACTGGAGAACAGGGAGCTGGAGAAAGAGCAGTACATTGGTTTAGCAGGGGGATGAAGCAAGATCACATGTATGTGCCATTTGAAGCATGCTCACCTGTGGTAATGCTGGTGCTGGTTCCAGGCGCACTGTCGCACTCGTTGCCGTGTGCAGTCACTGTAGCTGTGTAGGTCTCACTACACTGAAGATCAGTCAGTGTGCATGAAGCTGTGGCTGAGCTACACGACAATTTGTGGCCGTTTGAAGCTGTGGAGTTAACTGTGTAACCTGTAGCATCAGCCACCGGGGTCCATGACAGAAAAGAGGAACTGGTGCCACAGATCAGAGTGTTATTCATGAAAGTGGGAGGACATGGAGCTGCGAAGGAGACAAAAAGAAACACGTTTAATAAATGTGTTCGTTGATTCTAAAGATTGTAAAACATCTTTGTTTTTGCTGTGTGTGGTTTCCCTACCTGTCATTATAACATGGCTTGCTCCAGTGCTGTTACAGGTGGCGTCCTCAGACATGACTGTGAGGTTGTAAACTTTCCCACACTGCAGCTGCTTCAGCTGACAGGAAGTCGTGTTAGTCCTGCAGGAAATATAATCATGAGATGTGCCATCCTGAGCGAGCACAGTGTGGGTCAGAGCTCCGGGAGATGCAATCCAGGACACCGTGGCCACGTCTGAGCCACAGTGCAGGACACTGGTCACGTTAACTGAGTCACATGGTCCTGGAGGAACATACATTACATGATACATGATGTGTCCCAAAAGTCCAAATATGATTTGGAAACTCATGAAATGCACAAATATATGTAAATGACACCTGTTGTGATAGTAGTTTGAATGGGAGCACTGGTGCAGCGGTTGTTCTTGGATGCTACTGTGATGCTGTACTGAGTGGCGCACTGCAGGTTGAAAAAAGAGCAACTAAGATCTGATGAGGAGCACGTCTCAGAGAAGCCATGTGGGCCCATAACTTTAGCTGTGTAGCTGGAAGCACCGAAAGAGGAATTCCAGGAGACCAGCAGTGAGTTTGATCCACAGTCTGTCACTGCTGCCAAGCTCTGAGGGGAGCAGGGTGCTGGAAATAGATATGACACACTGTAAATCCAACTGCTCAAGTAGTATCTATATAAAAAACTTATCTTAAATGATTTTGTGTTTTAAATGTAAGCCTTTTAAGAATACAATTTCAGAGTTCATATCGCTTTTGTCAGGTTTAATACAGGCTGCACTTGTTCATTAATTAACATGGCAGTTTCCAGAGTTGGCATGTCAAAGGTTTAAAGTAACAAATTACTGGTGCAAGCTAACATATCATGCATGCTTGCTTTATCAAAGCCTTTCTGTTTTTCTTCCAGTATGTTGCTCAGGTTTTGTTTTATTGAGCTCCAGCATTAAGCAAAGCAGCGAATCATGATTCCCTGACTTTTAAACAAGACAAGAATAATGTGTTATCATTTTGTTTTAATATGAGCATTAATGAGTGTGAGTATTAGGATAGGAGAAGTGCAGCACTGAGGGAATCACGTGACAGCCTATCCCAGCTGACCCAAAGTAAATCCTCATCTATTGGAGATAATTTATATGAATTTCAGGAGTGGGACCACACCTCCATCAGCATGTGAGGGCATGAAATTTAAAATGCTGTACTAATTAACATTTACAGGACAGTTATGTTGATTGTTTTGTCACATAGTTGGTATAGAATGATCTCTTTCCTTTCTTGTTAAATATTACGATTCTAAAACAATTGATTTTGGACTTTATCTACTTAAAAGAAACATTAAGGAAGCATTAGCAGATAGATGAAATTATAGATTTACAATAACCGTCATTGTTACCTGTCTGAACGGTCTGTGGAGGGCTGTGCGGTCCTTTGCAGCTGCCAGAGGACGCTTCCACTGAGACATTAAACGTCTGTCCACACTGAAGGCCGCTCAGAACACAGCTGGCACCATCAGTGTGGCAGATGACCGAAGTTACATTTCCAGCTAATGGCACAGCAGTGACACTGTATTGGAGGGATGCAGAAGAAGAGATCCAGCTGACCGTTAAGTCATTGGTGCTGCAGGACAAGTTTGTACTGATGTTCCCTGGAGCGCATGGCACTGAGAGAAACAGAACACAGTGGGAGTTAATCACAAAGACTTTTCTCAGCTGAACTGTGTACTGACTGAGTTCGATGAAGAAAGCCATGACCAGTATAGTATATTAAAACCAAGAAAAATAACTGATCTGGGATTGAGTAGAGTTTAAAAAAAACTAATTGCTTATCAGTTTGATTGAAAAGAATGTAAAAGAAGGACAACTATGATGCCTTGTTTAGTTTGAGTTTTCTATCTTCACTGCTAAAGTGTTTAAACCAGTAATGTGTGATGAGGCTGGAAAGAGGCAGGTCTTGTTAGGTCAAGTCTCTTTTGCAAGAGATCAGTGAAAAACATAAATTTACATATTAAATCTCAAGTCCAGTGGGGGCATATTTAAGAAATTACTGGTGACAATATTATAGGATATAATATTATAGGAATCACTGCTGTAAAAAAACAAAAACGGTCCAAGTAGAAGAAGATTAATCTCAATATACTGAGACTGAGAGGCTTCTCCTCACCGGAGTAATTGCCAGTCAAAGTCAGTACCTTGGTCTTGCCTGAAGGGGGCACTGTAGTTGCTGACACATGTGCCATCCGTGGCAGTCACAACAATTTCATATGCTTGGCCACAGAGCAGGTTACTCAGTGCGCAGATGGGGCTGGAGCTGTTGCAGGTGAGGGTCTGCCCATCACTTATGGCTTCCACTGCATAGCTCAGTGCATTCGGACTGGGGTCCCAGGACACGTGAGCGGCTCTAGCACTACAGATCAGCTGGCTCGACACATTAAAGGGAGCACATGGTCCTGGAGTTGGAATGAAATAAAATATCAGTAACGCTTCCAGATTCCCCAAATAAGACCCACATTACTGACATCGGTGGTTTAGGTCAAGGTCGTGTTACCTGTGTTCACAGAGACAGTGTTGCTCTGTTGAATTTCACACTTGTCATCAACTCCTGAAACACCTATTGTGTAAACCTCCCCACAGTGGAGCCCAGTGAGGCTACAGGAGGTTTTATTGGTTGTGCACGAGGACCTGTGACCTTCACTGCTCAAAGCAACAGCAGTGTAGTATTTGGCACCATCACTGGCGAGCCATGACACAGGAACAGGGTGTGGAGCACATGTGCGTGTCACTGTGACGTTGGTGGGAGGACACGGCACTGAAAGGAAACGAATAAGAAACGCAATTTGGAGGATTTATCTAACAAAGTCTTGTGGCTCTATCTGCATATATGATCATGAAAAATCTGCAGGTCTCACATGTGTCCACTGTGACCTCTGTGCTTGGCAGGCTCTTGCACGTCCCAGTGATAGAAAAGACCGTCACTGAGTAGGAGCTTCCACACTCCAGTCCTCCTGTACTGCACTGTGTCTCTGTGGAGTTACAGTACAGAGGCTGGCCCGATCCTCTGGATATCACAGTGGTGTAGCTCTCAGCAGTAGTGGAGATGTTCCAGAAGACTGTCAGCTCACCAGTTGTGCAGTTCACATGGGCTCCGACTCCTTCAGGACCACATGGCACTGAAAAAAGACACACAACATCATCTGCCATTTAAAATCAATAGAAATGGCATACCATTTCTATACCAGAAATGGCGCTCCACTCACTTCCTTAGGTTAAAAGTAGATATCAGATATCAGATTTTAGATATTATTTATTATTTTTAAATTCAAGTTTCAACACATTTTATTCAACTCATCTGGTTTATTTAGGATATTTCCATTTTTTTGTAATCATTTCTTCTGCAGGATCAAATATGGTGCTTTGATGAACAGATTTAATTTAAAGCAGTAGTACCTGAGTCCATGCTGACCACACTCGAGGCTGACGGACAGTTTCCATCATTGTAAGTGACCGAGACATTGTATTTCTTTCCACAAGGCAGAGAAGTTATTGTACAGTTGTTCCCTGTGTTACTGGTGCAGTTTAGCTGATCAGCACTCTGATCTGCTATAGTGGCGGTGTAGAGGCCTGTGGACTGATGGTTCTGCCAGACTATCACAGCACGATTGGCATCACAGTCTCTAAACGCTTCGATGTTTGTCGGAGGACACGGTGCTGGAGAGGAGAAAGATGATTCAGTTCACAGTAACTTAACAGGTGTTAAGTGTCTTCATCATAAATCTGCACATGAAACTGAACATAACAAATGAGGGTGGATCTCACAGAAACATTGTTGGAGACTAACTATTACATCCTTTTTAAGACTAATTCTGATTTTTGGTGATTAAAATTTTTTTTAAGTAATTGCTGGTTTAATTTTTTTTAGGTATAATATATATAGTGTATAGTCTATACATAGGTGACACAACACAACAGTGTTATCAATCTTCTGACCTACCTGTCATAAAAGAAACCTCCTGACTGGTGGTGCTGTTGCAAATGAAATCCGTGCCAAAAACACTGGCAGTGTAGTTCTGTCCACATCTCAGGCCATCAATCATACGGGTGCTGTCCATTGACATGTACCTGTATGAATTGCCGTGTGCATCTTGGGCGACAATGACGTACAATATAACGCCACTGCTTTCCATCCAATCAAGTGTTGCAGAGTTTTGGCTGCAGTCCACTGATACTGTGACATTGTTTGGGGTGCAGGGAACTGAAAAGAGAGGATGTTAGTGTCTACCAGTCTCTGCCACCTGGTTTATCAGTATGACATCTCGGGAACTATGAAAATTTCAAACAGTGACTCAATACATACCAGTCTGTGCAACCTCCCCCAAAACTTGGGGAGAGGAGCACTTGCTATTGGAGGCAACAATCCACACGCTGAGGTGTTCACCACATGGCACATTGGTAATTTCACAGCTGCTGGAGGAAGTTGTGCAGTTGTAGCTTTCTTTAGTGTTTCCCTTTGCTTCTACAAAATAGGAAAGAGCTCCAGCAGCAGAGTCCCAGTTTATGACCAGCCTGTTAGGGTCACACTCAGCTTTCCTTCTCAAGTTAGTTGGAAGACAAGGAGCTAAAGAAAGAAAATGGAGAAGAATGTGTATTTTGTTCCTTTCCTTTAATTCAAAGTGTTTAAAAAATAACTAAACTTTACCAGTTGTTAGCGCAACCAACCACAAAAAGCTTCTGTAATCACATTTTAGAAAAGTCACAACAAAGACTGTAAGAAATACTCACAGGTTTGAACAATCACAGGTTCGGTGATGTCGGTGTTACACTGTAAGGTGACAGCATACACACGGTACGTGTAGTTCTGAGCGCACTCCGCATCAGTGAAGTAACACATGATGTCTGTTGTTCGACACTCCGTTGACATGCCATTGCTATCCACAGACGTCGCCACATAATAGAGGGCGTTGTTGGTGGGCTGCCAGCTGAAGACGACTACATTGCTGTTGCAAGTGTATGAAGCCTGAGGATTTGCTGGGGCGCAGGGGACTGGGGGAAAAGAACGAATTAAGGATGGGAGGATAAGATAAGTGCACCTCTACATCCCTTCCATCCTGGCATCAAATTCTAGAAATGACACAATGAGTCATTTTGCACATTTACATAATGCATTTTCCCCCTTTCACTGTAATTTCATGACATAAATGACACCCTCATCGTGACCCTAACTCGTCCATATATCGTTTAGTAATCGAAAATGACACAGAAAAAAGCTTACATTTTGTAGACATGTTAAAAGAAATATGGCTAATGAACAGTTACTTCTATGTATTTGCAAGGGAATGCATACATAGCTGAGGTCACTGATGGCCAAGGGTGTTGGTGGCCAACAAAGCCAGTAGTGACGGCCCTTGAAGAGCTAGGTTCATGCTTGTAGAACCATTAACATTAATTTATTTATTTTCTATGCACCATTCTTTACGCACTAGAGCAACCACTAACAAAAGCGTATTGAATGTAAGTCCACATCGTGCACTTCTTCATAAGCGACCAAAATGTTGCCTACTTTCTCTGATCACCTCAACTCTGGCCACTGTTCGTCTGCAGTGAGTGTACTCAGAGTGGAACATGACTCTCGACTCTGTGAAAACTTTTTTAAAACCAATGATAGCTATACCGAAGTGAGTTGTCGAGGATATCTTAAAGTTTTCTGATGTTGTTGCTGCTGTTAGCCTCTGTTAGCTGCTGTTAGTTGGCATTAGTGATACATTTGTTGAAATGCATGTAACATTGTTGACGTCTTAGTGCATAAACTTTAATACAATGTGAGAATGTAATCAAACTGTTTATCAATGGGGAAAGTGTGATTTTTAGGACACTTGAGCAGCTTCCAGAAACTGGTGCCTGCTCTTATGTATTTTTAATGGATTCATTCAAAGTTTATGAGAATGTATCAGTTTGTCGAGAGATGTAATTACACATTAATTATGCATATACATCATTTTTTGGTTTAAACAACCTAGAAAAACTATCGATTTCATCTTTAACATCACGCAGGCTACCAAATTCTGTTTTTCATTTACATTAAATTAATCACATCATCAAAACAGCTTGAAGACTTGGTGTACAGTACACGATTGTGTATCTCCTTCACCTGTTCATGTTTCAGACCCATCCTATATATAACTTTTGAAAACTCCCTAACTTCAATAGGCTGTAAAGAGCTTTTGAAGGCTTTTTTAGCTGGTGTTAGATGGCAGGTCTTATTAGATAACATGAACTTGTGACTTGCTGCTCAAGGAACAAAGAACAAAGGGCACCATGGAAAGAACCTAAAAAGTCTGACCTAAGGGTACAGTTTGTTCTGAATAGATTGCACTGTGCAATGTAAGGAAAAAAGAGGAGGTGGAAGTATGATTGAAAACATGCAGTATAAAGGCGACAGGGGATGAGCCTCAGAGAGGTCATATTTGTTTTCACAGCCGCTGCCCTCACCTGTCTCAAACATTGAAGATATGTTGGAGGTGCTGCTGCAGTCGCCAGAGAGGGTTGTAACACGGACCTCATACTTCTCACCACATTTTAACATGGAGATCTGGCAGCTAGTCGAAGCTGATGTGCAGTTACTAGAAGCGCCGGTTCCATCTACAGCTGTGGCTCTGTACAAGCTGGCCCCAAAGACCACATCCCAAGTTGCTGTCACACTGCCACTGGAGCAGCTGTAGTCCACTGAGACTGTCGTCACCGAATTAATAGCTGAATAAAGTAAAGAAAAAAATGTACAAATTGTAAACAGATGGCATAATTATGTTTCAGAAGTCAGCAAAAATGGTAAATGTAGGTACATGAACATATTCTCGGTTATCCCTAACAGGTCAAACAAAACACTCTGACGGAGCTCATTCACAAATATCATCACGATGCAGGTAATAGTTGTCCTCATCTATAAAAACAGGGAATCAGGCCTATGCTTCAGTGGTTCTGGTAGTAAATACTTTTCTACGCTTTATCTGATGTTGATTTTATATTTTTAAACAAGAGAAGAGAAGGGAAATAGACAAATAATTGATGTTGCACAGATACTCACTAGAGGTAGTGTGTGTAACATTAGCAGCCTCCCCAGGCACCAAGAAGAAGTTGAATGATGATACTCCCACTGTGTAGGTGGAGCAGGGCTCCAGATTACTTATATCAAAGGTTGTGCTGGTGGTGTTTCTAATGACTGGCATGTTGCTGGGGTTTTTATTGTCACTCACAGCCACTCGGTACAGCAGGACTTTATCCACTGAGTTCCAAGTCACTCGGGCTGTACTTCTTCCTGTTGCTACTACTTTCACATTAGTGGGTGGCTGCACCACTTCCAACACAAAATACAGGCGTTAATCAGTGATTTAGAAGTAATTATGTATATTTTATGTGTACGTGCATCATCTGAAAAACCATCAAAACCAGCTGTTTGTATGCACTTACACGTTGTTATTATCTTTGTGCTACTTAGGGCACTTCTTCCAGCACTGTTGGAGGCGTAAACTTTGCAGCTGTATGTTGTAAAGTTATTCAAATCATCAATTTGTCCCCTTGAAACTGTGAAGGTCTTAGTGAAGCTCTGTGCTGGAGATTTAATGAACTCTTGCACAATTATAGTATAGTTAACTGCCCCCATCACACTGGTCCATTCAAACCTTATGGAAGTACTTGACACAGCTTCAGAAAGTGTGATCTGAGGTGTAGCCGGCACTGGGGGGATGTAGAAGATGTTCAGCATTACTTTATTTACTTTACTCTTCAAATAAAATTGCTTTGTTTATTCAGATGGTTTAAAACGTGTCCCTACCTGTCATGGCTGTTTTAGTGTCTGTACACACAAGATCCCAAAACACAAGGACCTTCAGGGTGATGTCATAGACATATCCAGATCTTACCCCCTGTACCACCATCTCTGTGCTGGTTGGTGGTATCATCACCATCAGCGGGGAAATAGTGGTGGAGTTCACAGCTCTCAAGTCCAACACATAAACTGAAGCATTGCTGTAGGTGCTCCATACCACATTAAGGGATGATGCTGAAGGAGATGTAACTGACAGGATATTACATCCTGAGAAAAGTAAGAACATTTATTTATTAAGTTTCTTTGTGGAGCAGAATAAAACAGATGGAAAGTCCTTAAAAGAATACTTAATTAGTTCTTTTTGTTACTCAGTTTGAACACTTCGACAGCTTTCTTCAAGCCTCACGTTTTTCCTATGTCTAAGCACTTTTAATATGACATTCACAAGGTCAAACTCCTAATGGAGGTAACTCAGGGTTCAGCATCTTGCCCAAGGATTCTTTGACATATAGGTTGGAAAACCAGGAAGTGAATAACCAACCTTCCAAATAGTAGACCATCTCCAGTATCATTTTTGGGGTCACCCCCAACAAAGAAAGTAATAATAGACTATTAACAATCATTCGCAAATCACCAAAACAACAATAAAACATTCCATAAGAAGTCATTCTGTTCCGCTGGCATATTCAGTGTGATGTTGAAGGGATATTCTCAAGGAAAAATTCCATATATGTTATACGAAAAAAAGAAGTGGGAAAAACAACAAATATAAACATCCATATTAATATCAATATTAACCACTTGACAAAGGAAAAAGGACAGAAGACCTACCTGCAGCCTTAACATGGGGTATCTTAAAAAAAAGAAAAAACTGTTAAGAAGCTAACTCAAAATTCTGTAATTACCTGAAAACCTAATTGACAATAGAAAATTCAAACTGCATAATTACCTGCATGAGGGACAATATGGCAACAGAAAAATAAAGGAGCCTCATCTTATTCATAGTAAAGGTCAGGATCACGGTATGTTACATCTGAGAAGTGCACAAAGATCCTCCAAACATCCTCTGAGATCTTTACAGGCTGCACACTGTAGATTAACCCCATGGGAACCAATCAGGAGATCCTAAACGAGGACAAGTGAAGCCCCTAGGCTACCTGTCATCATGATACAAAGTACAGTAGCCAGTGCTGCTGGTTAATCAGGGAAACTTCCCTCCGTGTGGCAGAGAAAATCAACCTTTTTTATATGAAAAAGAAACTTTGAAATCAAAATGATCTCAAACTGCTGGTGAGGAAAGTGGTAAACAGATAAGGAGGTCATTATAAAGATAATTGGAAGTACATCCCTGTGTAGCATCATTAAAATGTAAAGAGATTCAAAATGGTGTAAATATACGTCACATGTAAATTGATGATTTAAAGTAATATTTTAGCTCATTTGTAAAATGAAACACTAAATGTTTAGACTGCAAATACTTTTTAAAAAATACAGCAGGCGCTACAGTAGGAACTCCATGTGACAAACAAATAAACAGATTGTATATACATTGTATAACCAGTTCATTTCTTTTTGTTGTTGTTTTAGTGGGTTCAGTCCTCCTCAACAAGGAGGCAAATATTTCACAAAACGTCTGGAGAGATGTTGTATCAATCTTCGGATGCTTTTTGCCAGAGGAGGTTGTGTTTCACCTTCTCTCTTGTGGCAAAGGTGTTCTGTTCCATTCAAGTAATAGTCTCTATGTCATCTAAAAGTACAAGCCTGCTTTTTCTTTGGAAACCTTTGTGTAAGTTTGGTGGCATGTTTTGGGTTTTCATCATGAGACCTGTGGCCACAGGCATTCATGAATGATGGCACCATGAATGGTACCATCTAAAAATGTCATCTCCTCAACAGCCTGTTGTCACACTTCACTTCCATCTCTGTTCTTCTCTCCACATCCACAACAAACAGTTTCATGCCAAAGAGAAAGAAGGCAGTTGTTTATTGTTGGCCATCCATCAGAAACTCAGATTTCTACTGAAAAAAGGTTGAAAGTTGAAAAAACAAATTGAAAATATGCTGGAATTGCCAACAAGGAAGTGTAAAGGCTGAGTGACAGCAGTTTATAGTAGGCCATAATGAGTTTGAATCAAAAACTGTTTTATAAACAAACAATTTCACAGTAGGCGTATCTTTTCTCTTGTCCTTTTTAAAAAAAAAAATATATATATATTTAATTTGAAATCCTGGTGGCCCTCCACATCCATTCTAATTATTATGCTGTTTTTGGTCTATTTAAAAGGAAAGTTCCACATTACAGGAAATATCCAAGTAGTTTTAATGTTCCCACATTAAAACATTAAAACAAAATATTAATGACATTATTACTGTCACAATTATCAGAGGGACCCATAAGATTATATTGTGTAATATCAGCTGTACAGACATTTGAGCATATCCCAACATTTAGAAATTTGTGTGAAAGCCTCACTTTCAAACATGTATCCTACTAGTGATTGCAAACACATGCTTACTGTAATAGAAACAAAGCTAAAGAAATTGAATTGTATCAGCCAATAAAGTTTGAACTTATAAATAAAATTATTTTACAAAGATAACAGTGTAAAGATAACTGCGCCTCATGAGGAAGTCATGACTTGGTTACCATCAGTGCATCCCTACAGGGCTTTTCTGTTCATAATATGGAGGCATAGTTTAGTCTGTTGTGTTATATAAATGCATGTGATAGCCTGTTGTGCGTTTTAGCGTAGGTTGGCATCTCTGTCTCCTTCCTCAGCGCTTGTGTTTTTTTGTGTGTAAAATCCCCGGCTGGATGAATCCTAAACCTCATGCTGAAAAGTATCTGATTTAGAGTCGGGTAGCTTTTGTTTGCCACATACGTGAGACATTCTTCAGCACATGTGTCATTTCAGCCAAGTAACTCTTCTTGAAATTCCACCCCTCTACTTTATGGGCACCATTATTCATTTCATGGGTAATGCGCTGCATCAGGATCGCTACAGAGCATGTTTAGGAAGAAGAAACAGATTTCTTTGAGATAAAATACAACTTTTATTTTAATAATGAACAGTGAAAGGAGTTAGAGAAAATTATTTCCCACTGCTACATATACGACTTGGGTGGTTGCCCACAGCTGAGTGTGTCACGCAGCGTTTAATTGGTCAGGGAACACATCCTCCAAACAAATGATAGTATTAGATATATCTAATACCTGCCGTGGGCTGGTGTGAGCATGGGTACAGCTGCACAAACACATCAAGTGTCATGCTCCTGGGTGAACGACCCAGCATTTTGAGTTTTGGGATGTTTCAAGTTTCAACTCATGAGTTGTTCTTTTGGATTTTGAGATGAGGTTTATGTTCTTGCTCTGTATCCAGTCCTTTCAGTATAATATTGTTTCCTTGTGCTTCTTAGTTTTCCGTTGTTTGCAGTCTGTGTTTGTCATTAGTATATGTAACCTTGAGTTATCCTCTTTTGTGTTCCTTTTCTATCTCCCCAGTCAGTTGTGTATGTTTATCTCCTGTCCTTGTGCAAAATTCCCGTCTTAGTTTGGTCTCAGTGTTTGTTATTTTGATAGTCGCTTGTCCTGTGTGTTGTGTTTAGTTTTGCTTCGTTTGTCTGCTCCCTTTCAGCCTGGCGTGTTTATATCGTCTGCGTCTATGTCCTTTGTTGAATTGTCTGTCAGTCTGTGTGCATTTGTTCTGCATGTTCCTAGTTAGTCCTCACGTTGTCCCCGGTCTTTGTTATATTAACTTCAACAGCAATAAAGCTGTTGTTGAGTTTTAGACCTTGTCTTTCGAGTCCTGCAATTTGGGTCCCATTCTGCCTGAGACACAGCGAGCCTTGACCTCATGTTTCTTCTTTACTGTGCATAGTCTCATATAAATTTGGCGTACATCCATCAAAGTCTTCAAGTTTGACTAAATGACTTATTGATCAAAACCTGAGAAAAAGTCGAAACCATGGCTCTTACAAATGTGTTGTATATTGTCAACATGTAGAAACCACCAAATACAGATTTAAAATATCATGTCACATTTAAACTCCAACTCAAGTAACCTATATTCGACAACAGCATAATAAAACAGGAAATTATATTTTCTGTGTGCCACCCCAATATTCAGGGGCCTCCATATGGCCACCCCTATGTAGAAAATCTGGAGACACCCCTGCTGACTGGTAAAAATAATTATTTAATGTTTTACTACAAATATTAACATCTTTGAGATTAGTTATTTCAGAATGAAATCAGTTTGTAGAACACCAGATGTGCCAGTTGACTACCACTGGACATCTGTTTATATGATTATTGCCAGTTGGTCAGTTCTCCGTTGCTCTAGTTGTGTTTCTCTACTTCTTTTCTTTCCAACACAAAGCTTTAACTGTGTTTTGGCATTCATTGCTTCAATTTAAAAGATGCTGACGTAGAGAAAGGTGGAGAATCAGGAGGATAAGAGGGGATACAGTGGGGCAAAAAAGTATTTAGTCAGCCACCGATTGTGCAAGTTCCCCCACTTAAAATGATGACAGAGGTCAGTAATTTGCACCAGAGGTACACTTCAACTGTGAGAGACAGAATGTGAAAAAAAAATCCATGAATCCACATGGTAGGATTTGTAAAGAATTTATTCGTAAATCAGGGTGGAAAATAAGTATTTGGTCAATAACAAAAATACAACTCAATACTTTGTAACATAACCTTTGTTGGCAATAACAGAGGTCAAACGTTTACTATAGGTCTTTACCAGGTTTGCACACACAGTAGCTGGTATTTTGGCCCATTCCTCCATGCAGATCTTCTCGAGAGCAGTGATGTTTTGGGGCTGTCGCCGAGCAACACGGACTTTCAACTCCCGCCACAGATTTTCTATGGGGTTGAGGTCTGGAGACTGGCTAGGCCACTCCAGGACTTTCAAATGCTTCTTACGGAGCCACTCCTTTGTTGCCCGGGCGGTGTGTTTTGGATCATTGTCATGTTGGAAGACCCAGCCTCGTTTCATCTTCAAAGTTCTCACTGATGGAAGGAGGTTTTGGCTCAAAATCTCACGATACATGGCCCCATTCATTCTGTCCTTAACACGGATCAGTCGTCCTGTCCCCTTGGCAGAAAAACAGCCCCATAGCATGATGTTTCCACCCCCATGCTTCACAGTAGGTATGGTGTTCTTGGGATGCAACTCAGTATTCTTCTTCCTCCAAACACGACGAGTTGAGTTTATACCAAAAAGTTCTACTTTGGTTTCATCTGACCACATGACATTCTCCCAATCCTCTGCTGTATCATCCATGTGCTCTCTGGCAAACTTCAGACGGGCCTGGACATGCACTGGCTTCAGCAGCGGAACACGTCTGGCACTGCGGGATTTGATTCCCTGCCGTTGTAGTGTGTTACTGATGGTGACCTTTGTTACTTTGGTCCCAGCTCTCTGCAGGTCATTCACCAGGTCCCCCCGTGTGGTTCTGGGATCTTTGCTCACCGTTCTCATGATCATTTTGACCCCACGGGATGAGATCTTGCGTGGAGCCCCAGATCGAGGGAGATTATCAGTGGTCTTGTATGTCTTCCATTTTCTGATGATTGCTCCCACAGTTGATTTTTTCACACCAAGCTGCTTGCCTATTGTAGATTCACTCTTCCCAGTCTGGTGCAGGTCTACAATACTTTTCCTGGTGTCCTTCGAAAGCTCTTTGGTCTTGGCCATGGCGGAGTTTGGAGTCTGACTGTTTGAGGCTGTGGACAGGTGTCTTTTATACAGATGATGAGTTCAAACAGGTGCCATTCATACAGGTAACGAGTGGGGGACAGAAAAGCTTCTTACAGAAGACGTTACAGGTCTGTGAGAGCCAGAGATTTTCCTTGTTTGAGGTGACCAAATACTTATTTTCCACCCTGATTTACGAATAAATTCTTTACAAATCCTACCATGTGGATTCATGGATTTTTTTTTCACATTCTGTCTCTCACAGTTGAAGTGTACCTCTGGTGCAAATTACTGACCTCTGTCTTCATTTTAAGTGGGGGAACTTGCACAATTGGTGGCTGACTAAATACTTTTTTGCCCCACTGTATTAGATGTAACAAAAGATGTTCTAATCCAAATTTGTCAGTGTTTGTGTTACAGTGAAAACTTATATTCTTCCTTTGTGTTATTTCATATTGTCCCAGCAGGATCTTTAGTCAGCTAAAATGCAGTCACAATGAGACCACAGACAGACAGATATACAACTTTTAAGTAATATCTTAGTGGAAGATCAATTTCAGGATCTTACCGTGATTATTTTCAGGAAAATCTTGGGTGTAATTTCAATTTAATTTCAGTTTTATCCGTAACAAATCACAACAGCAGTTGCTTCGAGGTGCCTTATATTGTGAGGTAAAGACCCTAGAAAAGCTCCAACAATCAGACAAATCAAACAAATAATTTAAATACTGACAGACTGACTTTACACAGCGTTGTGATGCAGAACAATTTGCTTTATTTTTTTTTCATCTGTCATCTGGGAGAAAACAAATCCAATGAAAGCTGGTGTGACATTCAATATTTCTCTGGCAATATGATCAGATGAGTCATCCACAGACTCCATGAGACGGATCCCTGTTGCCCCACGTTCAAGCTTCACAACTGGGAGACATCAAACTGAAGCCATATGGAGGTCCTCTACTTGGAGAAGTCCTAATATACTGTTTTAAAATTTGAATGATTACTGCTATGACACTTTTAAGTCGGGCCTCAGCATAATGTTTCAAGCTTTGTTTCTTTTCCATATTTAATAGTCATCATTTCTTGTTTTTTTCACAGTGTAACTTCTAACTGAAACAGGACACATGAAACATGAGGAGTCGAGGAGCCAATAGTAAAACACTTCTTCTTTTTTTTTTTAAATGCAGCAAAATTTTAAAATAATATATCTTAATAGCGCTCAGTAAATGCTCACATAATTTTTTTTCCCTGTTTTTCAAGTTCGTTTATCTTTGGATTTAATATTTATTTTTAAGCTTATTAGTTAACAGATATTCATTTTATTGGATATTAATTATTATCAGACTCAGTGTCATCGTGGTATACAGAGTCTTCACAGTTATCACTGGTGTAAACATCGGCCTCTGTCCTTTTTGCTGTGTTGGTGGTCGGGGTGTTCACACTGGGAGAAAAAGGCAGGAGAAGTTCATCTTAGTAAAAACAAGAATCCTTTGTGGAACATTATACTCTAGAAATCACACTACAGCTATAGCGTACGGAGTCTGAGGCTATTTTACAGCCACTCGTAACAGACACAATAACATGGGCGTGTCATCATCTCCAGGTTTCCAAGATGTGATGTGAACAACGTTGAATGAGAAACAACAAACTCACCACAGTTAATTCACACTTCGTCTCGCACGAGAAATTACTGAGGAAAGAAAGAGACAGCATTTTAACAATAGCTCAAAGCCAAAGAGGAAACAGCTAGCAAAATGTAAATAGTTTTTTTATGGTTGTGTTTTTAAACAATGATATTCAGAAGTAACACCTCATGAACAAAATATATTAATATAGAAACAAACTTTTAAATGACATAGTTGGATTCTACCTAAAGATGGAGTCAGTAGATGTTTCTCTCTTTTTTCTGTCTTTATGCTAAACAATGAGACTTCTGGCTTTAGCCAATGAAATTCTTTTTGAGTGGTAGAAACAAACTAAAAGATATAATCAGTGTGTAACTATCATTGTTTTAGGTATAAGATGATACGTACCCATGCCAGCGTTACTTCCAGGGCAGGGAACTAAGGATAAATGAAAAGTGTAAAAGCAGCTGTTAGAATCGACTCATTATACAAATTTAAAAATCAGAGTAAATACGCTCCTTGAATTTTGTTCCCACCTGAGTACGTCCTGGGCTGGCAGAAGGTGACTTTGCTCCCGTACTTTTCCACAGGTGCCGCCACCACTGTGTAGACATCCCCACATGTTTCCTCCTGGATGTCACAGTACATGCTGCCTGCAGCTGCCATACAGGTGTAGTTTGCTCCGGTGCCATACAGCTCCACTGTGTGATTATAGATCTGAGGGCCGAGCGAACGCCAGTATACCCTCAGGGTGTTGTTGGTCCTGCGATAGAGCTTGACGCCCGTTGGACAGCAGGCACCTGTAAAAGAGTGAGTGTAGAGTTGTGCTTTTGTAAAAAAAATCTTTTTTGACAGTGTGAAGATTTTTACTTTTCCCTCCATTAGATGTAAAAATATTACAAATGTGTTTGTATTTATCGATCCTCACTGGAAGAGAATCCACGATATTTGCACTCTGACTTCTGTCCTGTGCTGCTGATTGCTTCCAGGTTGACGCTGTAGTTGGTTCCACAGGTGATGCACCCCATCAGGCAGTGGGTGTCTAGAGTGTGGCATTTGGCATACCCTCGTGGTGATGTCAGGGAGGTAATGAATGAGCGAGCTCCAGTGCTAGGTGACCAGGTCACATTGGTCATAGCCTGGGTGACCTGGGTCACGTTCACAGACATGGGGCAGCAAGGGCCTTAAGGGAAGAATACAGAACAGATTTAAGTATTGGAGGATTTTTAGATTCCTAGATTCAGTACATGTCATGCTTCCTCATGAGAAGCATCCACATTGGTGTTTTGCGTATAAATTTGAGAACTAATTCATTTCATTTAATGAATGACAAAAGCTTTTGGCAGATGTCTAACTGTTGATAACCTTAAAAGCAGAGATCAGCTTTAGCTCGATGCAACTTTAGCATATGGCTCAAATTAAAGTTGCTGTTTGGTGGACCAATTGTACATTTTGTTGTGGGGTTTAACAGCGTAACCAATCAGACTGTCATACCTGTTTCCAAAGTTTTACTGAATCCTGGCAGACTTTTCCCCACAGCTGTTGTGGCCACTGCTGTAACCTCGTAGACCGAGCCGCAGGGCAGTTGCGTGAGCACACAGGAGCTGTTCGTCGACTGGCAGCTTTGTCTGTCATAGCGTCCAGTGGCAGTGATGGTATAATTCGTGTTGGGGGTGTTGGGTGTGGTGAAGAGGATTCTGTATGTGGAACTGTTGGTCTGAGTCATATTCAGGATCTCTGGAGTGCAGGGAGCTGCAGCAAGACACACATAAAAGAGTTGGTCACTTCAAAATTACAGAGATACAAATACAGAGTGAAACATTACTGCAAAAGAAGAAATAGAAAGTTTGGAAAATTTACTGATTCATACTCGTAATTCTGTTCACATTTGTAGATAAAATGTGAAGCAACTGGTATTTTCTAGTAGCTTAGCTAAATAAAAACCAGAACCATAGGAAGAAAACTTGCCCCATATCAAGAGAAGAGAAGAGAAGAGAAGAGAAGAGAAGAGAAGAGAAGAGAAGAGAAGAGAAGAGAAGAGAAGAGAAGAGAAGAGAAGAGAAGAGAAGAGGCTTTCTCCTGGTGACCCTTCTACACAAACAATACTTGTTCAGTCTTTTTCAAATTGTGCTGTGATAAAGTGTAACTTTTAACATGCTTTGGAGTTGTTTAGCTTCACTGAGCGATGCACAGTCTGAGCTTCAGATGAATTTGCACACAATTTGTGTGTGTTTCATAAAACAGTCACTCTTCAGTGTTTAAATTACCTGTCTCATGCGTTTGCGGCTTGCAGGTGCGGTTGCATCCTCGTAAATCGCTGCAAGGTGTCACAGTCACAGAATAAGCTGTGTTGCAACTCAAATCTGAGAGCGCGCACACCGGTGCTGTGTCGTTGCAGTGGATGACGTCTTTAGTCTGTGCTGCTGTCGTCTCATACAGTTCAGCTCCTTTGACTGGTGTCCACATGACTTCCAGGGTCTCCGTAGAAACCAGCTTTATCATAACATCCAGTGGGCAACAAGGGACTGAGGAGGAGGCGGAGAGAAGAAACTAATTAAAAATAATTTAAAAAACAGGCAAATAACCACACACAGCCAACTGTGAGTTTCTCTTAGTTTGGTCATAAAACTGCTGTAGCTTTTGTGTGAAAGTCATACTGGTAGTGTAGTTGCGGACATGTCCATAAGGGCTGGAGCCGGCCTGGTTGTAGGGGAATACGGTAGTGAGGTAGGTGTAGCCACACATGCAGGAAAATGGGCAGGTGGTTAAACTGGTGTTACAGAACGTCTCCATTCCATCATCCCGCTTTATGAACGCCATGTAGTACTCCACCAGTGGCACTCCGTCCCACATCACGGAGCAGTTACCTGCTCTGGGCTCCTCCACCCAGATGTTCTCTGGCGGACATGGGTCTGTCAGAGAGAGACAATGGTCCTCAATGGTCCTTGAGTAATAACAGTAATGGACTTCACATGTCAAAGACTCCATGTGATAATTTGTCAAATATGCTCATTGGTTTTCATTAGGAGAGCTTGATGATCTGGTCACATCTGTAAAAGGCTTGCGGCTAACAGCTAAATGAATTCAAGATTATTCTTTTTTTCACTAAATTCACAAAGATTTAGCACAGGTCAGCTGATCACAGCCTGAACACTAAATCTGGAGCAACAGAAATTATTGTGTTTTCCTTTGTCACAAAAAAGTTCCAGTTGCAATTTTAGTCAGCTTGAAGCTGGTTCAAAAACTGAGCCAATCCCCATGGACTCCCATGATAAAATGTTTAGTTTTACAGCAGAGCACAGGGTGCTTAAAAGAACAACAACAACAACAAATCTAAAAAACAGCTAATTTAGTTCTTCGTGACGTTAATAGATCTTCTTTTAAGGTATAAATTTGCATTCACAGATAGTGTAGTTCATTTGAGAACAATGGGCTTCGCTTGAGCTAATTACAACCAAGAGCAGGATTTCTCAATATTGAAATTCTAGTATTTTATTTCAATGCTACTGAGAGCTAATTTCAAAAGTTTTGAGAGTGCTTTAAATGAATAATAGTATAAGAAAAACAACCATACATTACGAATGATATACCCACATGTTATGTAGTTAGCCGGTTCTGAGGGGCTGCTGGGTCCAGCATCGTTATAGGCTATGACATAGACTGAGTGGTTTTGTCCACAATCTGCAGGATTAATGTAACAGTAACTGTTTTCTGTGGAACAGTTTTGGCCATTAGAGGTCCAGACTAAGTAGAGATTAGCACCCCTCACTTGTGACCAGAATACAGCAATCCCAAGAGCCCGTCCTGGAGTCACCTGAACATGAGTCACATCTGGGCTCTGAGGACCTGGAAATGAAGCCACAATGAAATCAATAACAGCAGTCATGACTGGTCCTCTGGTACGGGTTCAAATGTTTATCAGCCTAATTTTTGAGAAGGTTTCTTACGTGTGATTTGACAGACAGTGACATCATCACCAGTGCGACCCTCAGAGTCCCATGCTGTGCCCTTAATACAGTATGTAGTTCCTGGTTCAAGGTTATCAAACTTCACCGTGGTGTCAGTGGTGTTGAGTTTGAGGCGGGTGTTGGATCCCTCTCTGATGATGACCAGTGTGTAGAGGACGGCGTCCTTCACTGGGTCCCAGGTCACAAGGATGGTGCCATTGGTAGGAGAGGATGTGTTCAAGTTGGGAGCCATTACAACTGCAGATGTGATCAGGGGGAGAATGAAGAGTTAATGGGATTAATGGGGAATAAAAACAAACAAACCTACAAAGAGACCTTACTTCTCCTCTCCTTGTTCCCATTTCTTTATAAGATATGAAATAGAAACTACTTTCCTGTGATCCTGTTACATTCAGTTACCCTTCAGGATGCGAGACAACCTAGTTCTCATGGTTTCTCTTTTCACTTATGAAACCACCATGGAGCAGCGAGTGGATACAGTTTCCACCCTCGTGCTAGTTGCAACGACTTGGGCACCCATGACAATGGGCGGTGAAATGGTAAGCCACTATTGTCAGTGGAGTGAGATAACAAGTTATTGTTCTAAGGAGGAACAGAAACCTGTGTTTCACTCTTTATAGGCTGATTACCATCTTTACGGTAAAGTGGAACTAGAAGATAGTTATAAGTGCACTGTCAGTCACACCCGACTTGGCCCTCTCAGAATCAGCTGATGCTTTTGTACTGACGGCATCCAAATTTTTACTTTCATATTATTAAAATTTCTGAGTTACATGACCTCAAGGTACAACATTTCACTGCTGAAAATTATATTTAACTTATGCTTTTAATTTACATGGAACAGTCTGATTATTTCTTCTAATTTAGCTCGTTTCAGATATTGACGTACCTGTCCTGGCCTCTGTGGGGTAGGATGGCTGGCTTCTCCCGCCTAAGTTGACGGACATGACGCTGAGGACGTAGTCTGTGTATGGCTGGAGCTCCACCATGGTACCTGGAGAGCTGCTCACAGTGCTCTCCTTGAAGAAATCACCTGTCTTTGACTCTGCCCTCAGGATGTAGCTGGTCGCCCCAGATACCTCTTTGAACTCAACAGTGATGCTGTCGCTGTTTTTGGAGTAGGCTTGCCCAATGCTGGGTACATCAGGGGCTAAGGAGCAGATGGTAGATGTCAGTCAGATAGATTCCAAAATAAAAGCTTTTCTATTTATAAGAGAAGTACAATGTATCACTGAAATACAAAACAAACAAACAAACAAACAAAAAACATCTTTTGGGTTATTATCTCAGAATTTCTACATACTAACATATATTTCTTAAAAAATAACTCAAATTTGAGAAACTAACTTCAAATTTCAAGTTCCAAATAAGAATTTTGAGACAATAATCCAAACTATAGATTTATTGATGACGACATGTTTTTCTTTTTCAGAAGCAAAAACAATTTTCCATAACAACTCCTGTAAGAATGCCATCTACAATGTTATAGATGCAGCAGTTGACCACCACTACCAAATTTAAGTGCAGTTCTCAATAAAGTCTCCTTTTTACATTATAGTTTACTACATGTAAAAAAATAAACATTTACATTCTTACATTTATACATATTTATTCACATGTTACTGACAATTTGCACACTAAGATTTTATTTGAAAATTCTGAAATGACTGCATAGGGATACAGTTTATTATTTCCTCACATTTTCAGAAAAGCCTCTTGAGGCCTGAGCGCTTGGTTGGAGTGGGTTTCAAATATCTTTTTGATATTCGAGGTTAGTTGAGTCCAATAAATATAAAACTTATTTCTATACTAAAAGCCAAAATGTAATGTCTTCAAATGAGAATACGGCGTCTCAGGAGGATAACAAAAACGATTGTGTTGTCTATGGAAATCTTGGAAAATGTGCAGCATAATTTGAAACGGCTGAAAGAGTTGTCTGAAATGTTTTTCTGGCTGTTCCATGTAACAAAGAGTGATGATATAAAAAAAAGAGAAAAACAGCAGAAAAAATGTAACAAGAACATTTTCACTTTTAATTAAACCATGTTTGACCAAAGTGTTTTGGGTATTTCATAACTATTAAATAGAGCTATTTAACAACAACACAGCACAAGTAAACTATCTCATTAATATATGCACTAAAATAAATAGATACTTTTGTTAATTTATAATGCAAATTTTTTTAATTACATTTAAATTTTCCACGTATTTTTTTTTTTACACAGATACACTGTAAAACATTACACTGACTGATACATTTCATTCTAGTCAAATGAAATGTACTTTATTGTTGGTGTGTAATCAGTTGATGACAAGAACATTTTCCTTAATTTCTCACTATATGAATAAATAAACCTTTGATTTTCTATATTTTAAGTTTTACGTTACTCAAAATTATTGCTTCGTGTTTATTTATCAATAAAGGTTTGCCCCTTTCTGTTTTTTCTGATGTTACCAACCTGTCGTCTCCTCAGTCTTTGCACTGCTGAGCACCCTGAGATTATTGTCCATAGCTTCTAACTGCATGGTGTACACCGTGTTTGGTGACAGGGAGTTAACTGAGCCCATGACTGTGTTGCCACCGAACTGAGCAAAGACGGGTCTTTCCGGGGAGTTCTTGGGGGTTGCTGTGATCTTGTAGGAGCTGGCACCAGTGTGGCCGCTCCACTGCACTGTCATGCTCTTTGATGTCACCGTGAACACTGACAACCTGATGTCTGAAGAAGATAAAGCAGAAAGTGTGATTAAAGGGGAATGTGATTAATTTACATCTTAAAGTATCTTAACTATTAAGTATCTGAAATATGAAAGAAGCTCTGTTACCATTTTGAGCCATGCATATCTGAAAGTGAGAAAAAAAGTCAGTTTAATGAATGAAACAATGAATGATCTTGTTAATGAAAGTCAGGAAATACAGTCAATTAAAGACAAGGGTATCCTTCCAAAGATAGTAAGCTTCTGCTATTCCACATTATATCCTGAGGCAAATTATGCCCTGTATCACATTCTCAGAGCATGAGAGGCAGCAGGCTGCACATTACCTTCACTCAACACAGATTTCAGGACTGGTCAGTGCAGGTATTTCTTTCAGGTCGGAATGAATTTGTCTATTGAGGTACGGCTGGGCACGCCGCTCGCACTTGTTGAAAGCCGTGATACTCAAAAGGGCCTGTGTTCATATGTCTCAAACGTCCTCTACTCCCTGCACTCTATCTGGATTTATGCAGCATGCACAATATCAAAACATTTTACCTTTGATGTGGAAAACACTGTAAATTACTTTGGTTTAAATTAACGCTGAATGAGAAAATAAGAACATCTTACCCCACTGAAGGTCAATAAAAACAAAAGCTTCAGCATCTTTAACTGCAACGTCCCCATGCCCTCAGTGTTTTTCTGCTATCCACTGCCTCGAGGTGAGATGCTGTTTCTCAAACTGATTTTAGGGAAGCAACTTGGTCTTAAATTTTTTACTTTCTTCTCTTTCTTCTACCTTCCTCTCTCTCCAACATGAAATGACAGGTGTGTTATTGTTTCAGCAAATACCAAAGAGCCCACAGGCTGTAACTCCTCCCCTCAGGGGTGTCTGTCTGTCTCTTGCCTATCAGACCTAGACAAGGAAGCTCACCTTTGTTAGATGACAATGTTGATGATAACACTTGTATAACAAATGAATGTTCATCTTTTCTAGTCTTTATGACGTGAATTAAAAAAATAAGCACAATACTTTCCTGTATTACTGAAGATCTTACTTTTCCCTGTGAGGACAAAAGAAGGTTACACTATATCATATTCCACTGAGGCGTGGCGTGCTCTTTTGTGGGAACTGACCTCAAACTTTTAATTTAGGACAACATGTCTTATCATTGATTCCGAGTACAACTGAATGCATAATCTGATATGATTTGCATTCACATTTTTCTTTTCTTATTTAGTAACATTTTTGGTCAACTTATTTGTTAAGGTAAAAAAAATTGATATACAGTCCACCCAATATAAAAGTGCTCGCAACAAAACTCCACTTTTCTCTACCTCAACCCGTCAATTTAAAAGACCATTTCTGACCTGAATAAAAAGCACATAAAAACCCTACTCCAAATGTGATCAGCATATCGGCTGAGAGACATGTCTGGGGCTGGGGAGAACATACGTGAATGCATATGACAGACGGGGAAACACAAGGACGGAACTGCATGATTGGGATCCGGGGAACAAGGAAGATGGGGAGAGGGGAAGATGTAAACACAGATGACACAACAGATACATACTGGCGAGACATAAGAGGAACATAATAGACAAGAAACTAATCTGGGGATAAAAGGGAACTGCAGAGTATGGAAAGAATAAACTCATGACTACTTAATGGAACCTAAATCATCATTATGATACAAAAAACACTCCCTTGGACTTGAATTTCTTTGAACTGTTCATTTTGCCGGCTGGAATGATTGTAAAGCATACATACTTGATTTGAATTTCTCTGATTCCCGCAAGGTCAAAAATGCATATTTAGGCTTAAATATATATATCCACCCCCACTGATATTTTGTTAAACGTCCCTTGCAAGTTGCACTTCGACCCGATGATTTTGGTTGCCATAAAAAAAACTTCTGGCATAATTCTGGCCAGATATTCAACCACTCTTTTTGGCAGAGTGGAGTTGAGTTTTAAAAGCAGTTCACAATTTTTCCGCCCGTTCCAGATCAGGGCTTTGGTGGTTCCTGAGTTGTTCCATCTGAACCAAATACGTCTCGTCTGAGGGTGGCAGTTTGGGTCATTCCAGGCCTTAGCAAAGTGGTGACACATCTGATCAACTTATGCTTAAGAAAAATTATTTGAGGTAATGAGCCTGGAATCTGCAGTTGTTTAAAAATGGCTCCAAGAGAGATCTTCCTAACTCAATCTTCAATTCTCCTTAAATCGACACTTAATTCATTTGGGTTTTCCCATTGTTCAGAGCAACTGGTCAATTCACTAAGTACCGTCAAACAAATAATTTTATGCTGGCAAAAAGAAACTAACAGTCCTAGTAAACCATGATTACTTATAAAAAACTTAACAGGCCTTGGCCTTGTCAAGTTAAAAGACACCATTTAACCTTCAGAGCCACTATTAACATCGAGTGTATGTATTTCAACCTGTAAGGATACTTTTGACCTTGTGCAGTTTAGAGAAAATCCAAAGTATATTCAAATGTACAACAAATTCTTACTTTTAAAGTCAATAAAGATGGGTTCAAAGAAATCATTAAAAGCCTAAGATTGCCATGAAATTCATGCCCATGATAAGTATTTGCAAACTTGTCTATGGAGCATGGAAAGAAAAGCGTCTGGACTTCTTTAAGTTTCCTTGAAGATGTTTCAACTCTCATCTGAAAAGCTTCTTCAGTTCTAAGAGTAATTGGTGGAGAGTCCCAAATTTTAAGTCTTATGGAGTGTTGCAAACTTCTGATTATAAACATTCAACTTAGTTTCTCTCCTTATATTCAATTTGAACACTTATGCCCCACCTCTGCAGCCCACCAGGAAAGCTTGCCCCATAGTTTGGTAACCAGTGGTCTGTCTACACCAGCCAACTTCCCCTACTTTGGGAACAACAGTTCAGGAATGTTGCTTGGACACTTCTTTTTCTATAATTACGTCCAGAACAACAACGAAATTCAATATCTCAAAACAACAAAAACTGGCACAGTCTGGCACCAGCGGGCTGTAGCAGTGACAGGAAAAGAAGCACAAAGCTGTCTAATAGAAACTACAAGTAACAAGAGACAGTTTCTGTAGCACCTACAAGCCAGCAGCAATGGGCAGTAACACTGTCAGATGAGCACAATAAGGAAAAGGACAAAAGTTGATTTGAACTAAAGACAGGTTTTGTCCTGAAAAACAATATGACCTGACACAGATTAGATGTGCCTCCTTTTCCATGTTGGTGTGCATCCTTCTTGGGAAGAAAGTGAAATAATAGAAGCAATACCAGGGTGTTCAGTAACACATAGCATTGTGAAAAGATCAAGTTTACATTTATTGCTCCATCTCATAAGAGACATTGTACTGTATTATTAATGATGGCTTCACTATGGGATCACACGGTGTCTTACAGTCATATTTGAACACATTTTGGGCACTAGTGAGAATATAAACGTTATTCATCCACATAAATTTTTGCTGATGTTTTAGTTTTTTCTTTTATTTATTCAGTTTTGTTTAACTCACAGGTAAGATTTGAAGGTTTTACTCTGAGACTGAAGTGATCTCTCTTTTTTCTGTTTAAAACAACACAAAAAATAAACTCATCGGGTATCCTATGAACTGGCAAATGGATGAAGGATGAACTCCTGGTGTTTCCTTCCACCTAGTGGTTGCATGTGGTGCAGTTTCCTTTGTAGTTGAGCCATAGCCAGATCTGTAGATAGCCTCCTGGCCATGCAGTCAGTGGTTGACTTTATGTTGTGAACTAGGTATTCCACTATTTCACTAGAGAAATACGTGTTTTATTTTACAAGTGAGGCTGTTTTTTTTTTAATGTGGTAGAAGTCTGCTGCGAGGACCAAGCGGTGCCATCTAAGGACTGGATGCCACTGGACGTGCCTAGAAAGGACACTCTCAATCTGAAGGCCACCTGTTTCCTTGGAGGGTGGTAGGATACAACGATTTGCAATTTTTTTTTAAGGATTAACGTTTTTACTGAGATCTCAGGACACTTTATGTTGCTACTTTTTTTTTCCTTTTTGGGTCAGATCTGATTCCACTTAACACAAAAACTGATGCATCTAAAAGCAAAACTGTGACTAAAGACAATTCAGATAACTTGAACACTTACCAAATACTGAATGTGAAGTGCACTGAACTGAAATGGACGGCCTACCTAATATATTTATGGACACTTGAAGTGATATATTGGACATTGTTGAAGATTACATGTTGAAATGATTTAAATGTTGTTCATGTCTATGTTTTTGGACCATTTAAATGTTGAATACACTCAAATCACTTTTTTCCTTTAAGTTGTTGTCAGTGTCTCATTCTGAGTGGAGGGTTTTTCCTTCTTTAAGTTGAGTTACCACTGCCAGTCTCCTTACGATCCTAACCGAACCCAACAAGAGGAGATTCTCAGATATTTGTTTTTACTTGACTTTGGATGACAGATTACTGTGGATTTGACTGATTTTGACTACTCAGTTAAAACAGGTGACAGAAACAGTTAAAAAGGGTGACAGAAACATGACATCTAGGCTGCGCCTAGAAATTCTGTCCATAAAAATTACGAGCAGAATTGGTGACAAAGGGCAGCCCTGGTGGAGCCCATTACCCACCGGGAATGACTCAGACTTATTCCTCGCTATGTGGACCAAGTTCTTGCTGTATAAGGATTGAATGGCCTGTAGCTATGGTCCAGATACCCCATACTCCTGATGCACGTCCCACAGGACACTCTAAGGGACATGGTTGAATGCCTTCGCCAAGTCCACAAAACACATGAAGACTGGTTGGGCAAACTCCCATGCACCCTCAGGTATCCTTGAGAGGATAATGAGCTGCTCCACAACCAGGACGAAAACCACATTGTTCCTCCTGTATCTGAGGTTTGACTAACGGATGGACTCTGCTTTTCAGCACCCTTGCATAGACTTTCCCAGGGAGGCTGAGGAGTCACTGTCATTGCCCACATGAGCTTTGAAGTCTCCCAGTAAGTTAACAGAGTCCCCAGGTGGAGCATCCCGCCCAGGGACTCCAAGAAGGCTGGGTACTGTGAACTGTCATTTGGTGCATAAACGCAGATGACAGTCAGGACGCAAGGAACAAACCCACTTTTGAACTGCTCTTTGTCTGGCCCCTTACTCAGGACCAATTTGCCATGGGAGCCCCAGACAACATAGCCCCTGGGATCCCTGACACACAAACTGCTCCACCACAATAAGATAGCTATTCGCTGAGGGGATCAAATAAATTCACAGCACAAATTCCTGTTATCATTATGCAAGGGCACATGAATGTAGTTTGTTGTAGCTGCCATATAGTGCCTCAAATGGCCTGTCTGGGTAAATTAAAAAAAAAAAAAAATCAAAAAGAAGACAGAGAACCTGCCTTGCTCTCAATAAAATCCTGCAGCTAGTCTAACCTCTCTAGCCACTCTTAGCTCTCACCCAAGCCCTGGTGGAAAACATGGCTGGGTGATGGTCAGGAGGAAGTCCTAAACAGAAGCCTCCCGTACAGCAACAACCTCTTCAGGTCCCATCGTCTTTCCACAGTGTGAAACCCATCCACTGAGGAGAATACTCTGGTAATTAACGATTCTGTTTTGAGACATGCGAGACACCAGCAACAATAGTGAATTATCTTCCATGGGCCAGACACTGAAGGAACCCTGAAACTATTAGCTAAAAATAAATGTGAATTACCTAAATTATAGTTCACTTTCAATAAAATTATGTTACCTTATGTTGGAGATGAAAATTAATATTAAATCTGTGTGCAATCTTGCCAAAACAAAGTTTTCTTTCATCCAACATGTTTACCCAAACGGCATCATTAAACTGCTGGTTTTCTGAGTGGTGTCCTAAAAACTATGTGGACTTCATAGATAATTG
>NW_024582402.1:2406473-2412481 GCF_018398535.1 Haplochromis burtoni
TGTCATGTATTGATATGGCTATGTCTTAAGGTGATGACCTTTGAACCGGAGGTTGTTGTGGTCCGGGGGGAGCCCCGTTAAGTGGCTAGTTGTAAGATGGACAGTGTTCAATAAAGCAACATAAAGACCGTGCTTTATGTCCTGATTCAATTCAGAGTGCTCTGCCTAATTTAGTAATAAGGTGAGCATACAACAGTAGTTTCATTGAACTACCAAATAAACAGCTCTTTCTGGCCAGATACGTGGCAGCACTTTTGCTACAATTTTGTTTGTATTTATCAAAATAAAAATGCAGGCATAAGCGTACACATTAGTTTTCAACTGCAAGTGAAAATTGTTTTCTTTCCAAATAAATCTCTCACTAACTGTAGCCCAGGTGGCAGAGCAGGTCAGCCACTAATCAGAAGGTGGTTCAATCCCAGGCTGCCTCCTGACTGCATGCCAAATATCCTTGGGTAAGATACTAACCCCATGTCTGCCTACTGGTGGTGGTCAGAGGGCCCGGTGGCTCCAGTGTCCGGCAGCTTCGCCTCTGTCAGTGCGCCCCAGGGCAGCTGTGGCTACAATGTAGCTTGCCATTGCCAGTGTGTGAATGTGTGTGTTAATGGGTGGATGACTGAATGTAGTGTAAATCGCTTTGGGGTCCTTAGGGACTGAGTAAAGCGCTATACAAATGCAGGCCATTTACCATTTACCATAACACAGCCATCCCTCAACATGTTTTCACTCTCTTGTTGCCTCGGTCAGGTCCGCGGCTCCGAACCGTGTTAAGGAGACCTCTGGCTAATACTTTGGGCTCAGCGTCAGGCTCGTAGCCGGGAACTAGCTTCACTGTCTGGGTCAACTTTGCTAGTGACAGACAGAAAGAGGCATTGCTCCAGCAGAACTTTATTGTTTTGGACGAAAAGCGTTAAGTCGAGTCATAATAGCTTACTGGGCTCGTCAGACACTCTTTTTGGCTGCAGTGGTTATTTTTTATATTTACATGCTTCCATCTGCCGTTTCAGCTCGGTAGCACCTCGTACTTTTCGACTTTCCTTTTTCTCCCTCCCTCACTCTTACTCACACACAGCAGGAGGGGCGGCCCCACACGTTCTCCCTGCAGCAAGGACTACACAGCCCATGAGGCTACAGTCTTAAAAAGCCATGCTTGTAACGCTCTGCCGTCGTATTAAATCATTTTTCGTATAATAATTTTTTAAAAATATTTCTTCACCTCAATATGCGGGCCGCAAGTAGAGGTGACGTGGGCCGCAAATGGCCCGTGGGCCGCAAGTTTGAGACCCCTGTTTTAGACCCTATGAGACCCATATCCGATCATGGTATGGCAATTTGAACAGCACAAATCCAATATTTTAAAATTTGACCTAGGTCACTTTCGTATGTGGTACTGAATCCAAATCATATCCGATGTTTTAGAAAGCTACTGCTGTTTGAATGGTCATGTCGCATTAAATCCGTCTTTTACGTCACTGACACAAGACAGAAGCCAATTATCAGTGCTGGAGAAGACAAACGAGAAAGCGCGGCAGCGGAAACTGGAAACGGAGCGAGTCAATGGACAGTAACTGAGGTTTTGGACTTCATTAGCATATGGGGAGACAATTCTATTCAAGCTAAACGACTCCGTGTCCATATATACCTCTGCACGGAGGTAGCAGCCACTTCTCTAAACAAGGCCATTGTTAAAGCATAGGCTTTTTTCCCAGTGTCCTTCTTTCTCTAATTAATTTGTCAATATCCTGTCGGTTACGACTGTGCAGAAATTGAAAAATTGCTGCAAGAACACCTGCTAGCTCTGTAGCCGCCATTTTTACTTCCGTAAACAGAGCACGATGTGTGTGACGTCTTCTTTTGCACATGCAGGCCGCTTTTAGGGCCGTGAACCGTTCACACTAGAGCGTGTTTGCTGTCACATTTTATTTGTAATGTGAACAACCAGACAAAAAAAAATCAGATTTGATCAAAAAATAGGAATTTAGCATTAAGACCTGTGTGAACATAGCCATATATACAGTCTGCATAAGAGTGGTTAATTTAACAAACATTTGTAAAGAGATGGCAGTTACTGTGAATTTACAATCTCATCTCCAAATGAACGACTGGTCAGGTAGGGCAGGGTGATATGGCCAAAAATATTTATAACGATATAGATTTGAAAATTTGCAATAACGATATAACTGATGCGAGACAGAATACAACTCCACAACTTTATTAGTGTAAAAAAACCATCAATTTCTTTTCGCTTAAACAACACATAACATACATACATAACATTTAACAGTGGTTATCCTGTTATATGCATGGTTATCCATAACCATGTATATCCACAAAACTTAAAAGGTGCTTTGCAACAAAACAGCAGTGTGCAAAATCAATAAGTCAAATAATAATATTGCACAAACTCTTGAGTAAAAACAAAACAAAAACAAAAACATGGATAAATTATGCTACTGCTCCTGCAAGTTTCTTACATTTCAAGTTTTAAGATTCTTTGTCAGAAACACTAACATGTTCACAGATGTGGGCTTAAGGGAGGACCTTTGACAAGTTACATTTCCACCTGTGCTGAACAAACTTTCAGATGCAGAGCTAGTTGCTGGAATGCAGAGGCATTTCCTAGCTAATCTGCTGATGTGGGAAAGTTTACAGTGTGAACTTTCCACCACAAAACAGGTTCACACTCACTGTCTGCTGGTGGACTATTCACATAATTGCTCAGTTCAGACAACAAGCTTTCTGCAATTACATCTATCTTGCCACTAACTTCTGCTTTTTAACAGCTCCCTGACTTGTTTGGTCTCCAGAAGATGTATGAGGTGTTTCTGAAAAACCTGTGACTGTGCTACCCTGGTGTGACACAAGATGCTCTAGTTCACTCATGCCTTAAACTTCGATGAAGCTTTCACTCTCACTGAAATATTCTGTATGAAAACATGGATCAAGGAAAGAAGTCATGTTAACAAGCCTCTCTGTGACACTGTCTTTGTAGATTTTGTTCATGTAATCAAATATTGCTGTTTTGCTGTCTTTGGTCAGCTCAGTGTCACTCTTTTCAAACTTCCCTTCAACTCATTCATGTCACCTAAAAGGTAAACCTGTTTCTCCATCACCTGTTCAGCTCTGATGATTCAGTAAGGACATCTCCTGGTTTCATTTTCATGTTTCCCTCTCACCAGATAACCAAACCGATATCATGACCAGCAGGTTTACAGCTGTGGCTCCAGCAAACATCAGCTGATAGAAAGTAATATTAAATACATTCTAACAACAGCTGATCAAGCTTAAACGTGCTGCTGTTGTTTAGCGCGACATCTGGCGGTTTCCTCTTTCTGGCACAAAGTGGGCGATAAACAAACAAGAGAGAAAAGCCGATCAGCTGATCATTGATCAGGTTCATGATTGAAGTAGCGAGAGGGGGGAGAATGAGAGAAGAAGAGGCAGCTGTGCAGCGTAACGACAGAATAACTCCAGCTTTGTGTCTTTTTTTTTCATTGTAGCTGAAGTCCGGGACAAACTGTGCTCCTTTTCAGCTCAAAACGAAACGCGTAATATTTTCTCTGAATGCGGACGATTCCGTTTGTACGGGACGGTTGGCAACTCTACTAACTAACCTTATGAATAAAATAAAGTTCACTATCAGTAACATCACAGCACCCACCCAGCTGTATAGAAACTCTGTCATGCTAGCTAGTAGCAGTAGGAGTTACTGTAACTGACTGTAAAAAGTCAGCACAACGAAAATAAACTCCAGTTAAACTTGGTTTATATCTGACCCAGATAGACTGCAGGTCATAACTTCTTACCTGAAGATCAGTTCACCTGACACTCGGACCGTCGGCTGCCTCGGGTCTCTCCTCCTCCTCCCTCCCCTCTCCCTCATCCACCTGCTGGCCTCCACCACTTGTTAATTTTACTGAATCTGTGGAAGCTCTGCCACCACCAAACAACTGAGTTATTTTTACACACCGGCCAGCATCTGGCCAATCCACCACCTTTCATTGTTTATACCATCCATCCATCTATCCATTTGCTTCCGCTCATCCTTTGCAGGGTCGCGGGGGGTGCTGGGGCCTATCCCAGCTGTCATAGAGCGAGAGGCGGGGTACACCCTGGACAGGTCGCCAGTCTGTCGCAGGGCCAACACACAGGGACAAACAACCATTCACACTCACATTCACACCTAGTGGTAATTTAGATTTTTTCCAATTAACCTATCCCCACAATCTTTGTTTGTGCCGTTACAAAGAAAAAAATAATAATCGGCCCACCAAGCACATGCCCGGTATGCCTGATGGCCAGTCCAGCTATGGTCGTGCCATCAGTTAACCCTTTGCGTGCCTAGGGCTGCCGAGCCCTGATTTAAACTAATACAATAGGTGCTTAATCTGATGTTATAATTAACTTATCTATTGCAATGTGCAGGCGATGTCCGAAGCATGAAAGTCTGGTCCAGTTGTTGAGTGCGACAGCTTTCACAATGTTGGCCCCGTTGTATATGGTCCTCGGGGAAAAAACTTCTTTCGAGGCACTTGTTTTGTAGCTTCCAGTCTTTGTCCACGTAATGCATTGTGAGGCTCATATAGAGGTCTGATGTTCTGTTTGACCACGTGTCCATGGTGGACGCAAAAAACTCCACAGAAGATAATGCATTTGACACCTCAGTATAGACCTCTTCATATAAAGCAGGCAAGGCGACTTTACTGAAGTATTTCTTGGTGGGTAGCGTGGATCGAACTTTTTAAGCATGTTTTTGAAACCTTCTCTTTCCACACTCTGAATGGGCATCATATCCTTGGCTAAACAATGTGTCACTGCATTAGTTAGTTCCCCCCAGCGTTTGCTACTTTTGTCATGAGGCGTGCAGCTATTTAAAGCTACGTTGATTGTTGACTCATCTATTTTGGTCTCACCACCTCGCTCATTGAATCGGACACCTCTTCACGTGCTTTTACAGCTTGCTGTACTCCAACAAGTGCTTCTGCTTCAAATGAAGAAATAGGTTTGTAGTGTTTCCTCCCTTCGCCACGACGGCCCACTTGCACGTTCTACATAAAATTGTGCTGTGGTGGGTATCTAATGGACAAAAACCAAACCAGTTCCACACCACCGAAGTTGCACCATTTTTACTGACAATTCTGGTTCACCTGTTTCATTCGAAGATGCGCTTTCGTCCTTGTCATTCTCCGTCACCACCATACTTTTTCTGCCATGTGCGTATGAGAGTATGAAAACAAAGGCACTGCGCATGAAATGCACCAAACACACTGAGCCATCTGTTAACAACTCAGCTCCTTTAATGTCCCTGTAGCAGACTTTGAACATGAGGGCGAGTACAGCTGTGTGTATGAGATAACTCTGTCAGCAGGGAGATTCACTTCTCGTGAGGCAGGTTTCTAAATAATGAATAAAATGTGTCAATAATTGATTAAAATTTGAATTAAATAAATATTTGAATAATTAATTAAATGCCCATTCATTTCATTTAAAACATTTAATTAAATAAAATTTGAAATAAATAATTTATTAAGGACACATTTAAATAATTAATTATTTATACATTTAATTAATTTTTTAATGATGTATTTATTTAATTCATATTGGCAATCCTGACCTTGTCAGCCTCAGCCATCAAACTCAGGGGGCGGGGTTAACGCTGTTTGAGTCAAAACCATTACCGTGAATTCCGAAATTCAGACCGCACCTGATTAAAAGCTGCAGACTCTAATTTTAGAAAGAAAAATGTGCTTGTACAGGCTGCACCAGATTTTAAGCCACGTGTCTCACATTGTAATATGAGATATTTACACAGAAAGACATTACACCTGAGGATTTTTAACTTTTACTTTAATCTTTGTGGTAACATAAACATGGTAACGTAAATGTTATGGTAACATAAACAAATACATATTGCAAATCTTATGTACGCAAACACGTGTTGCAACTTCTTATCTTGTGCGCGTTTTTTATTTTGACAGCGAATGCGCACCTGCGGACCACTTATGTGC
>NW_024582402.1:2414684-2415832 GCF_018398535.1 Haplochromis burtoni
TGAAATGATATAACATCAAATTAAATAATAAACTGAAAAATGCACAGCTTTTTAAAAATTAATAATTTCCTGGTTAAGTGATAGAAAAATATCTGTACAAAAAACAAAAACAATTATCAGTGTTTGTGTAAGTAGAGCTGTGCTTTCATAAATATTTCCATCAGTAGGATTGCAACATTTGATGAGACATTTGATAAAACTGGTTTCATACAACTGTGTGCTGTCACCAACAAACATCACTCAGGCTAGAACAGGCTGTCAGTGGTTTAAAACTCTGAGGTTCGTATGTGAGTGTGCTTTACCTCCATAGTATATCTTTTAATCTCTGTTGATGCAAATTCGGCTGTGAGCCTTTGGATTTATTTGCTCTAGGCTTGGTAAAAAGAGAAAAACAAATTTTTTCTTTATTATTGTTCATTATTTTAACTGTGAGCTATTTTGCCTTTAGCTAAAAACTATTTTCCTAAATATTCCGGAGCACAGCATATACTTGCATGGGTTTGTTAGACAATGATGGCAAATGCAGACTGAGCTGCTCACCACTGACACTGTGGAGAGTTTATAAGGACTTGGTCTATAAAAATCACACCATGCCAAGTTGGCTGATTTTCCTTTAAGCTGTTAAATTTCTCTAATTAGGTGCCTGTGCAGGAGACGACAACTTGTAAAACTTTAGGGAATTCATTTTATTAACAGAAAGGAAGCCATCCAGGTGGATTTTGCAAAGACTGGATGTATCCAATATTGAAACACTGAGGACTGGCAGGAATCAAGCCCCTGGATAGCACTAAGACACTGGCTGCTACACGAAGGAGGAATCTGTGACAGAATAAAAGAGAGGGGTTCAGTAACAGGCATAAAAAATGACATCAACATTATAGTTTTAATATTAGACATAGCTGCTACAGGCAGATAACGTTACTATTGGGTAATTGCAAATAATTTACAACAAATGGTGTTATGGATAGGCGTAGCTTTGGGTCACGTGGTGTCAGTAATAGTAATTGCTATATCACCTGTTCACGGCCCGAGGGAAATTTTGTGAATGAGTGGGTGATGGGGGAAGTCGACTTTTGCTGACCGCTCAAGCTTGGAATGTTTTTGATCACTGTTTTTCTACGGATTTTAAGGATTTGATAACAAATAAA
>NW_024582402.1:2426873-2429531 GCF_018398535.1 Haplochromis burtoni
AAGCTTGGAATGTTTTTGATCACTGTTTTTCTACGGATTTTAAGGATTTGATAACAAATAAAGGAGTTTTAACTTGGAACTTTGACTAACGTTTTAAACAGCGGGCGCGTCAACATTATTCCCCTATTCAGCTGCTCGGCGACTCAAAGGCTTGAAAGTCGCCAATAAATGGTGTTAATTTATGAAAAAAACACCTGTTTCAACTGCATACATTAATGTTGTTGAAAGACATCTCGTTCCATCTTTCATGAAGAGAGATGTCAGCCTAAAACATGCTTTGCTAAGTTTATTGTGAAGTGTGTTACTAAGTTGCTCCTTTGGGAAAGTAAATACTTATAACATCTCATAATTGCCATTTAACAATGTAAACCTATCCCACACACCACACAAATCATTATCCTAATAAGGACACACATAAACTCTCATGAAACGAGGGACCTGGACTCAACGAGTTCTTCCAGCCATAAGCTCCAGATCAAAGTGTTGAACTAGTATGGGTCGCTCAAGACTTCTGCACAATTTAAGGGCTTAAAAAAATTTAAAGAATACATCAACACAAGCTGTAACCTAACAGAAAAATGAAGCTTATGCTTCATGCTTATAATACAAACAATAGGCTAAATTAAAAATTCAGTTCTATCGATCTCAGGAAGAACCTCAATATCTGGTTTGGAATCTATGAGGAAGCTTGTGTAAAAGAATATTGTTTTTAAGTTTTGAATTTTCTTTTAAATTGTATCTGTTTATTAGATTGGACTGAAATAGATGAATGAAGAACTTTACTGGAAATACTTTTGGTGATTTGGTCTGGCGTTTGGAACAATGTCTAAATGGTCAGATGGGCTGTAAACTTTCATCCATTTATTTTACGAAAAATGGTGAAGAGGTTTACAACCAAAAGCTATCAAAAGAATATGAAATTTCAGTTTTATTCATATATTTAATATTTAATCAAAACGGTGGGCTCAATGTGCTTTGTATTAGAAGGTAAAGACCATACAATAACACTGACAACAGTTTTTTTAGGAGAAAACCATCCTTGGTGATACTGGGGATGGCATTTTTTATAGTGGAAAGCACATATGCCCAAGGGAAAGAGCGGGGACTCCCAGTGGATGACTTCTTGCTGACAACTAACAGTCAGTCAGCTGACCTCTGGCTGAAAGCGACAATTTTGATTAGCTGTATCTGTAAATATTTTGCCACCAACAGTGAACCTTAAATTTTATGTTTCAAACAGTGCTTAAAATGTATAATAATGCAGTATGTGTGCTTTTATTATCACATTTATCTCAAAGAATTGGACGTGTTTCAGCCTGTGGCTTTCCTCGCTCTTTCTGATAAACATTTGGGTGTGATCTTCATTTAAACACCCCTTAGTACCAACCTATGGTGGATGAAATAAAAGTATGTCAAATTAAATAGTGAACAGAAAAGTTTCCAAGCGTTTGTTCCTTACTAAGATGGTAGTTAAGTAAAAGGGAAAAAAGTTATATATAAATAACTAGCAGAGCTGTGCTTTCATATTTCCATCAGTCACAACATTTGATCAGACATTTGATAAGACTGGCCTTTTTTAAGCTGTCAACAACAAGTATCACTGAGGCTGGAACAAACTGTCAGTGATTAAAACCTCTGAGGCTGGTGTGAAATATGAACTTCCTCTTCATGTGCTTTAGCCCCACCGTTTGTCTCTTTAATTCTGTAGATGTAAATTCTGCTGTGAGCCTTTGGATTTCTTTGCACTAGTCTTGACAAACAAAGGGGCAATCCATGTAGATTTTACATGTAGGTAATAATACACTGTGGATGATCAGGCAACACACCTCTGGATAGCACTGAGACACTGAGGAGAAATCTGTGACAGAGTAGAGAAGTTAAGTCTTAGATGGAGGCACAGACATCAGTGTGAAGTTAAACACTGAAGTAACCAAGAGCCTGAGTGTCACTAACACTAAACAGACAGAAGAATCTAAACTTTTACACTGGTGGTAAGTGGAGTTTGATTGCAGGTGTTTCAGAAAGCAAAGTGCAGGAAACATGTGAAGGCCATAGCTTAAAGACGAGACAACATAGAAAGAGAGAAAGTCCAGTACAATTTTTGGGTAAGTCCAGATACTTAATGATTTAGATGCCAGACCTGTTAAACATTCTGTTGACATCATCTTTACTGTGCAGCTTTCACAATTATTAAAATACCTTTTTTTGTAGGTAACCACTTGTTCTGTAGGTAATTTTTTGTAGGTAAATCTGATGTTCATTATGTGAAAATATTGTTAGGGAAAAAATCGTTCCCAGTTCTTCTTCCTCGGGAGACGATAAAAAAGAGCAGATGGCCCTGAGGGACTTTATTTAGAAAGAAGGTTTAAGTGATGCACATTTGCATGACTCAGATTGAAGTGTTTCTAGCGTGAGAAAATGTTTGATGTACTCACAAACATTGCGGTTTCTGAGGTTATTTTGCAGCAGATAGGTTCAAATATCAATCAGAGGATCTGTGTCTTAATCCGTGAAACTGTGGTTTAACGGCACGCAACATCACATCAGTTTGAGACTGCAGGTGGGAGAAATACCTGCAGACGTCTATAGAGAACTGCAACTGTCAAGAAGTACCCGTCACTTCAGCTTTCTAACTGTTGTTGAATACAAAACTGGTAA
>NW_024582402.1:2429551-2432240 GCF_018398535.1 Haplochromis burtoni
TTTTCTACAGTCTCTTATCTCTCTGCATCCTCAGCTGCTGCAGGTCAGTCATGTTTTATTAACATATTATTATATCGACTTTAACAGCCGAAAAATCTTCTGTAAATAATATCAAATGTTAAACTACATGGATGAATGAGTTACTGAAAGCACCAGACTGACAAACATTCCACAACCACCATGAAAAAACACGTTTGTTTTTATATTGATTACATGGAACTACATTAAAAAAAAGGTTTTTTGTTTTGTTTGTCACTCCTATTATACATGCAGTACTTCATTGTCATTGTTTTAATTAGATTCATTTTGTGTTTTTATTTATCTTTTTTGTCATTTCTATTCCTGCCATTAGTGTGTTGTTGTGGTTGTTAAACTACTATTTTTTTAATAATTAAATGAATTTTTAAAAATATATAACCCAGTGAGTATTTTAAAATTAGTTTTGATAAGTACATACAATATTTTACAAACTGACTATATACAGCATACGGTTATGATGTAATCAAACCAAAAGATCAAAAATTAAATATTACTACTACTACCAATAATAATAATAATGATAATAAGGATTTATTCTTATTCTTATTCTTCTTCTTATTATTATTAATAATAATAATAATAATAATAATAATAAAATGATGAGGTCAAATTAATTCGGATGTAACTGACATGGAAAATATTGAAAAAGTAGATATGAAATACATGGAAACAGGGACATTGAGAAAGTTGAAAAGATTATTTTTTAAGGTAATAATACCAAATGGCAATTTTATTATTTAAAGTTTGGATAGTTTCAGAACGAAGTATCATCTCATAGGGATTCTATTCATTGAACGTTAAAGCAAAGAAAAACAAAAAGAACACAAAACCACAAATGTAGAGAAAGAAAAAAATAAAGGAAAAAAAATAGAAACAGTTTTAGTCTGCAGCATTTCTGTTTTATGTAATGATGCTAAAATATTGATATGGCCAAATATTAGTAACCAAAGAAATGCGCTGTCACAAATGTGATTTCATGTAGATGAAATCATGGGTACTTTTATAGATAGAAAGATGTATACTTAATAAAATATTAATAAAATATTGACTTAATGTCATAATAATGTTGCAATACAGAATTGTTACTGCAAGGCCTCTTTATCATTTCATAGAAATTTTCGCACAGTTAAAACTACACCATGTTTGTGTTACATTAAAAAAGAGAGAGAAAAAGAGAATCATAAGATTTAGCTTTAACAATTAGAACACACATTCTTGTTTTCAGCATTTTCTACAGTTAACAAACAAACCAACAAAGAACAGTGGCCCCCCGTTTCAAAACTCTGCTGTTTTAAACCAGTGCTCCACATACCTGAAGATGTTTGGACACTTGCAGACAGCAAAGTTGTTTTCAATCCATGTGTAGTTGACAGCAGCTACAGTTCAGGTTCACTGTAAAACGTAATGAAATATTTGTTCACACTCTTGGGAAAGTGGTCAAAGATCATTACACGCCCCTTAACCCCGCTGACTTATTGTTTTGTAGTTTTTTGTTAGTGTCTTTGTCAGTATTGGTAGCACTGATAGCAGGTGCAGTTGCACAGAGGTTTGGTGAGTCTCCCGGCACAGTCTTGTGTGTTAGAGGTACCAGAAGACAAGTATTTATATGAGGAGAGTACAACATGATTGTAGAAAGGCTTTGAGTTTTGTCATGAAGTGAGGAAGGGGAGAAATGAAAATGCAGTATTTAGAAAGCAGAAGATTAGACTGAAAACAAACCTTTAATTAGCCTCATTGTATTGATAGGCTGCTAAAACCAGAGTTATCATCATAAAAATATGCACAATGCTTTTTTCGGAATATTATCGTCATGTTTAGTGAGGAACAAATGGTAAAAACTGTATTTTATAAGGACAGCGGAAGAAACAAAAGAAAAAGAAAAAAATGCCACCGCTTTCATATTAGTGTAAAAGTGCATCATGTCAACCAATAAAAAGTGATTTGGCAACAGGTGAAATTTGGTTATTTAGGAATTGGGGGCAGTTTGGGTAGTGACGACTGCGGTAGAATCAAAATTCACATATTTTATATAACTGAAAAGTTTAATTATCTGGGATAAAGAAATTAAAGTTATAGACTATATTTATATGAAATTCCACATGATTTGAAATGATACTTATTTTCTATATTTAAATAATTTTCTTGGTTAAACTTCCTTTACGAAAGCTAAAGTTTGTGTTTAATTTAAAATCCAACTTTTGTAACACATTCATTTAGCTTCCATGCCCACAGTTCCAAATTTTCTTTTTTTTGTCTGTGTGTATATTTTTCTTGTTAATCATTTAACATTCCTCACAGCCTGGCAAACAAACTGCTGGAGCGTCAATAGTGTATATTTTACTGAAACATCCTATAGTAGCATTTAACAATGCAATGTGAGCTCAGCATAAAGCATAGAAGTAAAACTGTTAAATTCAATTTCAATTTCAAAAACAGTTTCTTCAAGGCACTTCATACTGTAATGGAAAGACCTTACAATAATCCTTTAGTATGTTCTTTTGGACCGTACTTTTTTGGAGTATGTTTTTGTTGAGCAAATTAATGAATGCAGTCATGAAGTAATTACACACTGAATAACACACAGTCTATGAAAAATCTTATTTTCTTTTTTAAAATGTATTATTATGCTCACTGTGCCCAGGTGTGCCAG
>NW_024582402.1:2432260-2437286 GCF_018398535.1 Haplochromis burtoni
TTTTGGACCGTACTTTTTTGGAGTATGTTTTTGTTGAGCAAATTAATGAATGCAGTCATGAAGTAATTACACACTGAATAACACACAGTCTATGAAAAATCTTATTTTCTTTTTTAAAATGTATTATTATGCTCACTGTGCCCAGGTGTGCCAGTCAGATTATCTGGAAGCACTTTGTGCTCTGGAAGAGTCGAAATCTTTTACAACAACACTTGGGGAACAGTCTGTGATGATAACTGGGACATAAATGATGCTGAGGTGGTCTGCAGAGAGCTTATAATTATTTATAATAATAACAATAATAATCTTTATAATGTATCATTCTTAATATAATAAGGTAAATGTTTTGCCATTTTTAATTGAATCATCTCTCCATGACTGATGTTTCCTCAGTGATCCTTCCAAAGCCCAGAATCTTCATGATTCCTGCTGGTAAAGTTGAGCGGAGAAGCGATCTCAGCATCACTTGTTCAATATCACTTCAAAGCCAACAGCTTCTACAAGGAGAATTTACTCTGAAGCAGATTTCAGGCTCATTCAGTCAGAAAGAGCCATCAACTACCAACTCTGCTACATTCAAGATTCTTCAAGTAGATTTTGACAGTGATGGATTTTACCAGTGAATAGTCACACGACTCCAGCATCTCCACAAGTGACTCTGTCAACATCTCTGTTACTGGTAATAAAATTCTTTGTATTACAGTGATAAAGTGACAGGAAAAATACTGTTTACTTGTTATTCTATGACAGTGATTTCTATGACAGAACTGTGCCTAATGATTCTGTCATGATAATGCATGGACTCAAAGATCCGGGCATCCAGTTTGGATTTCCAGCCTTGTCCCTTGAACACAGAGATTACTCCAGATTCTCTGAATCTTTTTCATGATATTACTGATGCTGTCCTGGTCCTGGGTCTTTAGACCAAGTGTTTTGAGTTTTCCTGTGTTTCTTGCCGTTTTTGTGTTATGTTTAAGTCCACTTGTTGTCCTAAAGGTTAATTCTATGGTTCCTAGGTTATTCTGTTTAGATGTTGCTTATAGATTCCCCCTTGTGTCTTTGCTTTCTGTCTCCCTCTGTGTGTCTGTTTATTTAATTGTGAGTTCTTGTGCCTTTTTTCCCCTCCTCGTGTTTTATTCCATCATGTTTCCCCAGCTCGTCATGTCTGTGCTCTCCCTCGTGCTCCTCTGTGTTCTCTCTCCCCCTCCAGTCTGTGTACTTCCTGTTTTACTTTGACAGTCTCCTGTCAGTGTACATCATGTTGTGTTTGCTCCTGTCCTGCCTCGTGATGATTATTTGTGTCAGCTGTCTTCCCCGTGTGCTCCCACGTCCCTCGTTATCTTTCTGTGTATTTATTTCTGCGTCTCCCTCAGTTCTGTGTCACGTCCAATCTCATAGTTGTGTGCGTCTCCCTGCGTCTCCAAGTTTAGCCTTCTCAGTTTAGTTTTTGTATTGCGTTTTTGCCGTTCAGCAAATAAAGCTGCATTTTGAGTTTAAGTTTTGTTTCTGAGAGTTTGCGTTTGGGTCCTTCTCCTGCCTGCACACAGTTTATGACAGATTATGTACTCTAGGTGATGAGATATTTAGTCTTCACAATTTTATGTTGACAAACTTTATTATGAAACAGATGCCTTTTTATTAGATGCTTTTTTTGCCAATGGACAGGTGAATCTCTGCATATCTTAACTTCTGAGAAAATCTGTCTCTAAGATGCTCTTTTCATACCAACTCATATTACTGACCTGTCAATCTGCTTGTCTCGTTGTCCATAAGCAGTTCATATTCCAGGATAGACTGAAAAAATATATATCATCCAAAAGCAGGAGAGGCTAAAAGAAAACTGATGCCTGCATGAGAACAAATGCACATTGTTAGAAAAATTGCTATTTAAAATGCCTGAGATGTTTTGTTTGTTTTTTGGTTTTTTTTGCCTGTCCCGTTCTTTTGCCATCAGAAATGTTGTCTAAAGGCAAAGAAAGATGCCCAACGGATTTACTTTACCAAATGGACCATCCCAGCCTTGCCGTATTGGTCTATTTGATTCACCTTTGGAAGAGGGACGGTGATAAAGGGCAAAAACCAACAAAACAAACAGACAAAAAATACATATGTCAATCACCTGGATCACCTGTTGAGAAAGAAAAAAGAGAAGACAAGCAAAGAAAAAGAGAGCAATATAATAAACAACATCATCGTGATGATCTATGTGAAAATAACAAAATGCCTGAGATGTTGATAGATATCAGTCTGCAAAAGAACTAAATCTGGCATATATGTAAAGAGTGAATGTCAGTGAATACAAATTCTTCATTAAACACGTCATGGTAAAAAAATTTTAACTATTCCAGTGTCCACGCACACATCTATGTGTGCACCTGCTTCACTACACCAGGCTGAACCAACCTCACAAACATCTGTCCCCCCCTTGGTTGGTTTTCTATGTACAGGACTCCCTCTTTTTTCCTCCAGTGTCACCTGCACAGACTGAAAGTTTCTTTATTTGTTGTTTATTTTGTTCTCAGTGTCACTGATGCTGCCCAGCATCTCTGTGATGTCTCCAAATGGAGGACTGGTTGAGTTTCCTGAAGGTCAGGAGATCATCCAGGGTTACAGCTTCATCTTCACCTGCACAATTAATGACAACTATTCAGGAGGTGAGTCTCATCTTCTATGATACCAACATGAAAAACACCAAGCCAACTGTCAACAACTCAGCCTCCTTTAGTTTCCCTGTAGCTAGCATCGGACATATCGGCTGCTACAGCTGTCCATATGAGATGACTCTTCCAGCAGGAACATTCATTTCTCCTGAGGCATCGTCAGTTCACATTATCATTATATGTAAGTAGACAGCACAACATTTCTAATTGCTGTGAGCAGTAACTGAATAACTAGTAGATTAACTGAAACATATTGAAATGGATGCTGTTAAACATCACTGTAGTAAAAGATAAAGAAAGAAAGAACATTGAATCAAAAATAAGAATTTGACTTTTTTGGTTTGTTTTTTAACTCTACAATCAATTTCACTAACTATGCTCTGTAGTATGAGCAATTGATGAGCAAAGAAACAAACCACACCTGCTGAAGACTGTGGCTATAAAATAGTATGTCCTTCACAGCACATTCAATATTTTTGTTGAATCCTTCAAAATCAACCTGAAACTCTCACTTTAAGATCATATAATTGTGATGCAGGTAAAATAACAAGAATTGTTTAACTAGCTAAAGACTACCAAACATATCCATAGTGGCTGCTGTTCAGTCTAATAGTGCTTCAATGACGCCACCATACTGGCCATCATTACCCACGCCTCCTAAACCATGTGTGTCTAGGATGGCGAGCTATTGATGGTAAAGAGACTTTTGCAATCATTTTGCCTTAATGTTAACATAAATTATGTATGAGAAGTTTTCAAATATTTCATGTCAAAGCTTTTAAAACCAGTGATCTTTGTTTCATAATAACTGATGATACAAAACTCTTTCCACAGATCCAAAAATTCTAGTCCTGAGATGTGTTTTCCTGCCACTGATTCTGCTTTTGGAGAACATTGCCCTTCATTTCTACTATAAGGTCCTTCAGAGTAAAAAATGCATGTATTAAACTGAGTAGTGGCTGAGAAGTGTAGGAACAGTAACATTGATTGTGTATCATCTCTCCAGGTCAACAAAAAGCAGAAATCAGCCAAAAAGGAGAACGATGAGACTGATGTTACCAGAGCTGAAGAAGTTCATGCTGAGGAGGAAGCAGCAGAAGAAATAAAATAGAATCTTACACACGACCACTGTTCCCTCTAAGCTGCACGCATGCACAATCTATTTTTCACATATTCACATTCTATATTGTTCTTGCCATAGCCAAAATGCAAATTTATATAGCAAATTTGTAAATGTCTGTAACATTACAGGCTTGTATTTTTGGAGTTAATCTTTTGTAATCTTTTGTAGGCCATTATGGATTATGGGACATTTGCAAGGCCACAGTTTGGAATATTCAACCTTTTGAAATGAAGTTCAATACTTTTCTCAAATAGCCAGCAACAAGGAAAAAATGTATCTCTCTTTAATCACAGGGTCATTAGAATTTCTGCTATTGTCTTTACGTATGGTCATCAAGTACCTGTTTCTGGCAATGACTTTCCATTACATCATCAGAGTTTTTTTTCACTCTTTTTGTATTCTCTGCCCACACAATCATTACATTTTCTGATTCTGAGATTTGGTATAAGCAGGTCTGTAAACAATGCTTTCTTCCAATTACGATATCCAACAGCTAAAGTAAAAACACTTTTGGGAACATCAGAAAGTGAAAAATGCCAGCAAGCAAAACAGTAACAAAAGTCTCTATTCTGGGATTATTCCAACCAAGGGTGTCATTTTGTACCATTCTGGGCAGAAGCTTCTCCTGCTGCAGCCTTGATATGTCTTAGGAAACCTCAGATAATTTCTTCAAATTCAGATAGACATCTTACCATGGGGATCACTTTGAATAGTCTCAGGGAACTCGGGCTCTCCTCCCTCTGCTGTCTGACCCTATCCACTCCTCTGTCTTGAAGTATATATCTATTTCTTCATCCTCTGTTGCTTTCCCCATTTCAATTCCTTGTCCTGGCTCAGCTTTTTGCCCTAGCACAGCTTGTTCTGCTTCTCTTTTCGTCACTTTCTCCTGTTATGCTATCCGAAACTACATCTGCTTTGGCTTCCTGATCCCTCCTCTCTGCGGAACAAATCAGTGATACCTCACTTTCTCTTCAGATGTCTCAGAAGTTTCTGAAATTATCTAAATGCAGATTTAACATTACTGTTACTACTAAAACTAGAATGCATTGGTTTACTCAAATTAACGTTTGTCTTACCATTATCACATTTTTTATGATAACTGCAGCTTTCAACATTAACTGAGAGTTTTCCTCGTTTTTCAGGATTTATTGGACTAATAAAACTTACCTTTATGCCTTTTTTATAGTGTACCAATTAACTGTCTGTGTTGAAATCTGAAATGCCCACAGTGCTGATTTAAAAC
>NW_024582402.1:2438928-2448873 GCF_018398535.1 Haplochromis burtoni
CATCAGAAATAAACTGACGAGTTGATGAGTTTCAGTCTGTGATTTTCCTCACATGAAATAAAAAGCAGAAAAATGCACAGCTTTCCTTCCTTACTAATAAGTTGCCAGATAAGTTAAAAAAAATAATAAATCTGAGCAAAATATAATTGCGCTGTAATTGGACATTTGGCTTTCTGGTGCAAGGTTTGATGCAATGCATCCACTAAATGTTGCAATTGCAACATTTAGGTTTTAGATGTCTAAAACCACAACATTTAGTGGTTTTAGACATCTACCACTTAAAAAAAACTGTCAGTGGTTAAAAACTTTGAGGTTGGCGTGTAAAGTGTTTCGTTCCTTTTCATGTGCTTTACCCCCATAGTATATCTCTTTCTCTCTGTTGATGCAATTTCTGCTATGAGCCTTTGGATTTCTTTGCACTAGTCTTGGCAGACAGAGACCTTGTGCTGCACTTTTAGATATGTTAAATGGTCGTGGTCATCATGTTTGTTGCTCTTGCTTTCCAATGATCCAAATGCCTTCTTTGTAGATTATATTCACAAGTTTTTTTTATGTGAAAATATTGTTAAGAAAAGAGTTTCTTGCTTTATCTTCATCAGGAGAGGCAAAAACAAGAACAGATGGTCATGAGGGGCTGAGTGGAGAAAGTAGCTTAGTTAGCAGTCATTTATTTTTTAACAGTGTAGCACAAATATCGATGTGTTAATCTGTGTATCTGTGGTTTAGCTTTTTGCACTATCACAACTGTTTGAGTCTGTAGGCGGAACAAATTCCTGCAGCCTTCAGACGGCTGTAGCGAACTACAACTATCAAGGAGTAACCTTCACTTCAGCTTTCTAACTCTTGTGAACGCAGAACTGGTAAGAATACCAATGCATTTTATTGCATCTGGCTGAACACAAAATTAAACTTTAATAGTGAACTTTTTTTTTCTGTGTGATCACTAGAAAAATAAAACTGGAAGAAAAGAAGCACCAAAGATGGTAGCGCCTGTCAGTAACATTCAGAGATGAACATAGTTTGAGACGTAATCTTTAATTCCATTTCAGGTGTTCAACTCGAACTAGTGCCGCACATACGTATTTCTTTTATTTCATGCAGGTGCCAAACTGTATGAAATGAACAAAGTTTTTACTTTCTTCTCCTGCTTTGTTACATGTCTTCTCAGATTTTGTTTGTTGTACTTTGTAATTTTTAATTTAGACAAATAATGGAAATGAACAGATGTTTAAAGGGAAAACCAATACAGTCTGAAGCATTTGCATAGACCACAGATTTAACTTCAGTTTTCTGCCACGCATCATTTTACACAGAAAACATTTTGTTTCTCAGTCATGTGGACACAGAGCAGCGTCTTCTATTTGGCCATTGGTGAGATGCATTTTATATCATTTTATTATTTTCTGTCTTTGGTATACTAACAGTCACTTTAAGTTTCTTAAAGATTTTCTGTTATTTATCGTATCCAAAGAAGAAAAACAAATTATTTTTTGTCTTTTTACAGTTGCTACAGTCTCTTATCTGTCTGCATCTTCAGCTGCTACAGGTCAGTCTCTTTTACCATTTCTGTTAGTGGAAGTTTTCTGTTGTTTCTGTTGTTTCACATGCAAACATTTTCTGTAAGTAGTATACACATAATGTGAATTGTATAAAATGAATGAATACAACATGATCATTTAAAAAGAAAACTGTACCTACTATTTGTTAATTTAACAGAGAATAAGAGAATGGTAGCAAGGTCTACTTGTTAAGAAAAAAACTGTACTTGGATGTGGACATAGCTTAAAGCACCACACTGAGCTTTATTGCTGGGTAATTAGTAAAAGGGTCCACCTTCTTTTCTAAAAATTTCCCTAAAATTTTGAAAATTCCACACAGCCCCATTGCAGGTGTTTTTTCTCCGCAATGTCCTCTCTGCATGAAGTCAGTTTCCGTACTACATCGTTTCTTATGTTAAAGTTAATTGCTATAGATGTTGCACCACAGAGTGTCTGCACTAAACCCACTCGTTTCTGTTCAAAATCAAGATATGAAATCTGAGTGGTTGCAAAATTGTTCCTGACTAAACCCTTACACTTCTTACTATTTTAAATTAATTTTAATTTAATTTAATTTAAAAATTAAATTGAGAATGGCTTGTATGGCAAACGGGCCAATGAAATGGAGAGCTATTTTCTTAGATAAAGTTCTCAGGGGAATGTACCTGGAGGAGAGCCACACCTTTCTGGCCAACTCGATAGACCGGAGCAGGAGTGTGATCAGTAGACCGCCATGCTCGCCTGCAATGACTTATGTGTTGTTGAATGGAGGGGTCAGCCAACTCACCCTCGGTGATAAAAAAGTAGCTGGGGTTGGTACCCCAGCGACGCGTCAAAAGGGGACATCCCAGTGGCAGCTGACATGCTCGAGTTTTGGGTGTACTCCATCCATGCCAACTGCTCGCTCCAGGTGGACCAACAATGTCACTGAACGAACTGGGGTTTGGTGGACTCAGGTCTGGTTGCAGCCTGGGTCCACCATAGCCTGGCAAGTACCTCTTTGGCACCTTACCCGGAACCCAGTGCGTCTCTCCTGGACCAGGGGATGGTGTCCAGCGACATGGAACACCTGTGCCCCCTCCATCACTGGACACTCCTGCCAGAGTGGCAGGGGTGGCACACCTTCAGCACTCCTGTCCTAATGCTCGTGGTCCCCCCAATGAGCTGAGCATGGTGTCTATAGCACCCTGGACCTGCAGAGACACAGAAGAAGGTGGAAAGAAATGGCCACTGCTCTGTGACAGCCAACCTCTGCTGTGAAAAGCCACAGCTTGGGAGTCCGGAAGCATCACTAGGGGGAGTAGCAGCAGTGCCAGTGAGGAACCAGACCGAGCAACAAGGTTTTTCTTTTCTTTTTTGGCCTTTTTCAGCTTTATTTAATAGATACAGTGAAGAAAGCACAGGAAAGCAGGGGCAGAGAGAGAAGGGGGACGACATGCGACAAAGGACCGCGGATCAGATTTTAACCCAGGGCGGCCACTCTCAGCCGTATAGCATATCAAATTCCTGTGCTTTTGTGCTGAGGAGTTTTTGTTTTCTGTTCTCATACTGATCCCCTATCAGGAGCTAAGTCTGAGTAGAGTTCTCTTTTTCCTCCGCCACTGCCCTATTGTGTTGTACATTTCATTGTTTTTCTTTACGCTACCGATTCTGACCTGTCTCCCCAATGTGTTGTTTGTATATTGTATGTATGGTTGGAAGAGGTCCAGTTTCACTGCAGTCAACTGCACGTGACAAATAAAGGCTTCATCATCATCATCATCCTCATCATCATTGCTTTAATAATGTCTAACAAAGCAGAATAAATTTTAAACCAATTTTTATTGAAAATTCTAATGGTGAAAAAACAAATATAATGTTTAAAAAGTGTTTGTACATTATTATTTCATATTTTGATAGTTAAAGTAAATCGAATTTACACAAAAAGAAAACACACAAAAACAACTTCTTTAAAAACATCTGAATTCAAGAATTTTAAAAGAAAAAATGTTGTCATATTTTCAAAGAAATTTAAGAAGACACAGGAAGCTTTTAAAAAAAAACAACGGGGAATACAATTTTCCATTTCCTCACTGAATTTCCTTATTTAATTTGGGTTTGTTTGTTTTTTTTACTGTTTTTGCTTTCAGCAACATTATTACTTCTTTGATTTTAAGTAATCAAAAACTAATAAATATATTATATAATTATCTCTTTCTCTTGTTAGATGTTCAAATAAGATTAGTCAACCCACATGAGTCAACTCGTTGCTCTGGACGAGTTGAAATCTATCACAACAACAGCTGGGGAACAGTCTGTGATGATGGCTGGGACATAAATGATGCTGAGGTGGTCTGCAGTCAGTTAGATTGTGGACCGGCACTGAATGCCACTCGGGAGGCCGTTTTTGGAGAACGAACAGGACAAATCTGGCTTGATGATGTGTCCTGTTCAGGAACGGAAAGTTCTCTAACTGAGTGTAAGCACAGCGGATTTGGGAAACACTACTGTGGAGATTTTTGGTATGCTGGTGTCATCTGTTCAGGTGAGATAAATTCAGGATTATTCATCACCATCTTATTATTTTTACCATCTAGAAGTGTTGTTTGTTGTTGGTGTAAATTTTGTGTTAAAATTCAGGGTGAGTGATCAACCTGAGCTCATACGTGAGCTTAATGTGCAGTAATGAGCAATTATATGATTCAGTATGGATGGAGGTGTAATACAAGGAGAAATATGTTCTTTGTTCATCACACTTTGAAGCTGCCAGTGTCACACCACAGTGGGATTATGTGGATTTTTTTCATTTGTGTCATTAACTGTTTGTAAAGGTTATATAATTGAAACACAAATGAGTCTAATGAAACTACCATCATTAACAAGTAATCAAAACTCAAAATATACTATATGCTCTATTTAAAATTAAATAGGTTATTTGTTTTCTGCATTTAGGTGTGCCTATCAGATTAGCTGGTTCTGGGTCCACTCCGTGTGCTGGAAGAGTTGAATACTACTATAAAAAACGTTGGGGAACAGTGTGTGATAATGACTGGGACATAAATGATGCTGAGGTGGTTTGCAGACAGTTAGACTGTGGACCGGCACTGAAAGCCACTCAATCAGCTCAATTTGGTGAAGGAAAGGGAGACATCTGGCTTGATAATGTGGCTTGTTCAGGAAGTGAAAGTTCTCTAACTGAATGTCAGCACAGAGGATTTGGGACGCACAACTGTGGACATCATCGGGATGCTGGTGTCATCTGTTCAGGTGAGATGTTCTTTGGATCATGTAAAATATGACTTAAAGGCTGCTGTGCACCTTACAACCACTAACAGTAGCCGATTATTTAATTTTCATTACCGACGTTTCCTCAAACAAATCTTACTTACGCAACTAGCCCCTCCCCTATTTTCCCATGCACTTTGTAGAACAGAGTTTAGAGTGGCAGATGTAGTTGATGATGGACAAAGAAGGTGAAACGGTGGATCTGAAAAGTTACGTGAGAAATAGAAAAAAGAAATAGATGCAGTAAAATGTGTCAAATTGATGGACATGTTAACTGTCAGGGCTGCTGCTGCAACGTCAACAGTAGTACCAGCAACAGAGTGAGGACGTGACAGAGAGGAAGGTCTGATTAACAAGCACAAAAAATCCCAATAATATCAAAATAAAAAGTAGATGGAAGTATATAATTAGGAAGGGAGAGATTCAAGTAAAATGAAAAACTTCGACCATGAGCCACTGCTAACAGCCAAAGTGAAGCTTTGAATTGTCACTTGCCACCTGCAACATGACATATCATTAGGTTTAGTGCTAATTCATTCTTCTTTTTTTACTTGCTGTTTCCTGTTTTACTTTGAAGGTTACTTTAACCTTGTGATGTGCTTTGGAATTGTTAGCTCAATAACATGTGTGTGTGTTTATATCTAGTGCTGTCTTCTCCTTGGTTTGACTGTGTTCTCCCAGTGTAATTTGTTTTTATTGTTGTTTTGGTTTAGTTTGTTTGTTTGTTTTTGTATTCTCTTTTGGATTTTTGCAATAGCCAAAAACTTCTCACTTTTTGGTATTTCACCTGTCTTGTATTTGGATACTCTCTTGAGCTTGTGTAGCTATTGTGCTACTATTGCCATTTTCTTTCCTGTTGAACTTCATATTACTGTATTTTCTTTGATAAATGTATCTGACAGATGTTAAAATTGTTGCCTTCATTAAATAACACTAAACTTTACAATCATAATCAAGTATATTTCTTTTGTTTAGGAATCAGACTAGCTGGGTCTCAGTCCCCATCCTCTGGAAGAGTTGAAATCTATCACAACAACAGCTGGGGAACAGTCTGTGATGATGGCTGGGACATAAATGATGCTGAGGTGGTCTGCAGTCAGTTAGTCTATGGGACGGCCCTGGCAGCTCCTAAAGAGGCTCATTTTGGTGAAGGAAGTGGACCAGTCTGGTTTGATGGTGTGGCCTGTTTTGGAAATGAAAGATCTATAACCCAGTGTCAGCTTGGAGAATTTGGGAGCAGCTGTAGACACCATAAAGATGCTGGAGTCATATGCTCAGGTACAGCTCTCATTAGTTCTTCACGCGTTGTTTTATCAGCCACTCAGTTTAGATGTGTCAATGTGTGTTTTGTGCCAAAATTATAGGTAAGCTGTTGAAATGAGTTCTTATACTAAGTATATTGTGTCATATTCAGCAATGAAATGCTCTTCAGCTGTAATCCACAGAGAAATATGTTTTTCATCATCCTGCTGAAACAAAAATGTGGGTCTTGTCAGTTGTATCTCCAACTGAACTTCAGATGATTAAATCTTGTACAGAAATGACTAACAAAGATTGGCAAATAGCTGCTGCCGTAAACCCACAATAAACATGACAGTTTTTATTTAAAAGGCGTATTCTATGTGTTCAGGTGTAGCCATCAGATTAGCTGGTTCTCTGTCGACTCGCTGCTCTGGAAGAGTCGAAATCGCCTACAAGAAAACATGGGGAACAGTCTGTGATGATAACTGGGACATAAATGATGCTGAGGTGGTCTGCAGAGAGTTAAACTGTGGAACAGCCCTGAATGCCACTCAGTCCGCTCACTTTGGTGAAGGAAGAGGAGAAATCTGGCTGGATGATGTGTCCTGTTCAGGAAGTGAGAGATCTCTGACTGAGTGTCAGCACAGGGGATTTGGGATACACAGCTGTACACACAGCAAGGATGCTGGTGTCAGCTGTTCAGGTAAAAAGAAATAATCATTATAAAGACATAATCAACATATTAGAATATTTTTACAGTATTGCAATCATTTCATCATCTTATGGTGTGTGTCTCTTACTGCATTTGTGTGACGAGGTACATTTCAGTGTTTCTGACATGTTTAGCAGAAAAGTAGCTTCATCACATCTTTCTTTGTCAAAATCTTTCACGGGTTTCTCCCATTTTTTTGCAAAAAGCAAAAAGAAAACTTCCTTCATGAAACTTAAAGCTTTTCCTGTGAAACTTATGATGTAGCGGTCCAACTTTTGTACCAAGTTAATTTGCTTTGCTTCCAAGTTGCAAATCTGAATTTCTTTTTGTTTTTTCCTTTGTAAATAAAAACAAAACAAAACAAAACAAGAATACGAAGCTAAGAATACTCTTAACTAAGAATACGTGATCGCAACTCAAAACACTGGGACGAAGATCCAGGACCATGAAAAATATCTGGCAAACAAAGTGCTGGAAAGCAGCAACATCATGAGTGTGAACTGTCAAAACAATAATATTTTATCTGATTGGAACATCTTATGATAACATTCAACACTGAAGCACATAAATAAAACTGTTCTTTAGTAGTTTTTTATGATCAGTGAGCAGCTCAGCATGCAGAGTGAGTAAATGAGTGTAGTCATGAACTAATTCCACACTGAATAACACTCATTCCATAAAAAAGGTTTTTGTTTTATGTTATGCTCACTGTGCCCAGGTGTGCCAGTCAGATTATCTGGAAGCACTTTGTGCTCTGGAAGAGTCGAAATCTTTTACAACAACATTTGGGGAACAGTCTGTGATGATAACTGGGACATAAATGATGCTGAGGTGGTTTGCAGAGAGCTCGGCTGTGGAACGGCACAGAGTGCTGCTGTATCAGCCCGCTTTGGTGAGGGAAGTGGATCCATCTGGCTTGATGATGTGTCCTGTTCAGGAAGTGAGAGATCTCTGACTGAGTGTCAGCACAGAGGATTTGGGACACATGACTGTACACACAGTCAGGATGCTGGTGTTGTCTGCTCAGGTGAAAAATTTAATTGTTTCTTATTATATTATTAATATAATAAGGTAAATGTTTTACCATTTTTAATTGAATCATCTCTCCATGACTGATGTTTCCTCAGTGATCCTCCCAAAGCCCAGAATCTCCATGAATCCTGCTAATAAAGTTAAGTGGAGAAGTGATCTCAGCATCACTTGTTCAATATCACCTCAAAGCCAACAGCTCCTACAAGGAGAATTTACTCTGAAGCAGATTTCAGGCTCATTCAGTCAGACAAAACCATCAACTACCAACTCTGCTACATTCAAGATCCCCCAAGTAGATTTTGACAGTGATGGATTGTACCAGTGTGAATATTCACACGACTCCAGCATCTCCACAAGTGACTCTGCTAACATCTCTGTTATTGGTAATAAAATGTACTATTGTTTATATTACAGTGATTTCTTTGACAGGACCAATACTGTGTACTTGTTACACCCACTACAGGTTATTAGTATGACATCACATCCATTAAGATAAGAAATACCAGCAACACTCACTCCCCAATCATCTCTTTGAGGGCATGAACTAAATTCCATTGCATGCCAATATATACTGCGACTAATAAATAAAAACTGACATGATCTTAATCATATTCATGTGACTATATTATCTGCAAACCATGAAAATATTCATCTACGCAGGAGTTTGCCTGAGTGAGCTGTAATAGACAATAGCTATGGAGAAACAAGTACAACACATTTCCAAAAATGTTGGGCTGCTGTGTAAAATCAAAGTAAAAACAGGAAGCAATGATTAGCAAATTTCATAAACCGATATTATATTTACAATTGAACACTGAAAGAGTGTTTGACCTGAGAAAATATACGATTGTAAGAAAAATACGAAAATAAGAAAAATAGTTTTCATTTTTACTTCCTAAAATCTGGGTCATGTTTACCACTGTGTAGCATCCCCTCACCTTTTAACAGTCTTACGTCCCCAAGATGGAAGTCTGGGGGAGTGTATGGGGGGAGCAACAATGAATAAAGCCTGGACAGAAAGAAAGAAATGGAAAAAATGCAGAAATGGTAAAATCATAGACTTTATTCTTAACACAAAGAGACCCCAATGCCATTATATCAATATCAAAACAAGAAAGGAAAACCACAACACAAATTTGTCTATCCAAAGGGAGGGAAAAGACAACGAGCAGCACCTGGGTCCTGGAGAGAGCAAAGGTCGCACAACACAGGTGTGTTAGAGCTGTAACAGACAGCCTGTAAGTATCTGTGAACTGAGGGGATTAGCTGCTTGACTTTTGGAAAAGGACTGTACTGCAGGGAGTCAGCTCCCGGACTCCTCTAACATGAATAGTATTGTCTTGCGGAAATATGCAAGTCCTTCCCCAACCTCACTCCCTCTTTTTCCTTCAGTGCCACCCTGACAGGCTGAAAGCTATGACATTAAATCAGTGGTATAGAGATTTTCTGCCATTAGTTGGTACCTCTTTTTCACTATAGTTTCTTGTTCTCTTGTATTTGTTGTTTCTTTTGTTCTCAGTGTCACTGGAGCAGCCCAGTATCTCTGTGACGTCTCCAAATGGAGGACTGGTCAAGGTTCCTGAAGGTGCAGAAATCATCAAGGGTTACAGCTTCATCTTCACCTGCACAACTAGTGTACACTATACAGGAGCTGTTTTCTTTCTCATCTTTACTCGCTCTAATATGAAATACAACATGACATCTGTCAACAACTCAGCCTCCTTGAGTTTTCCTGTAGCTGACCTTGAACATGATGCCGACTACAGCTGTGTGTATGAGATAACAGTGTCATCAAGGAAAATCACTGCTCAAGAGGCTCAGTGGATTCATGCCTTTGTGATTTGTAAGTAGACAGATGAACTCAACGTTTCTATTTGCTGTTGAATGGCAGTAAATGAATGACATAGATCACTAGATTCACTGCAACATATTTACATGTTTTTTTTTAACATCACTCCAATAATGCAGTAAAGAATAAAGAAAGTATCTGGAATACAAATAAAACTTATTCCTTTTCTATTTTTTAATTGTATTTTTTGTGAGTACATGATTGAACTCAAACATAACCATGCCAATTGTTATGAGCGGCTGATGAACAAAGAAATAACCCCTGCTGATAACCTGAGAAATTGTGGGTATACACTGGAAAATACATCT
>NW_024582402.1:2448893-2461113 GCF_018398535.1 Haplochromis burtoni
GGCGACGTCCGAGCCGGCATGCCTTCATATTTATCTGTCTCGCTCATGTCTGCGGTAGGCTCGCTTAGCATAGGGGGTCTAGCCTTAGGACCCTTACTGGATACAGACGCCCCAGGCAGGAATCGAACTTGCGATCCTCTGCTCCAAAGGCGTGTAGTCTAACCACTACGCTATATATATATATATATATATATACACAAACAAAACAAAATTTATATATATATATATATAAATTTTGTTTTCTAAGGCTTTCAAAACCTCACTCTCACTGATGATATACTGATGATACAGATCTCTGTCTACAGATTCAAGAACTTCAGTCCTGAGATATGTTTTCCTACCACTGATTCTGCTTTTGGAGAACATTGCCCTTCATTTCTACTATAAGGTACATCAGAGAAAATAAATGCATGTATTAAACCAAGTAGCAGCTGTGTAGGAACAATAACATGGATTGTGTCCCGTCTCTCCAGGTCTCCAAAAAGCAGAAACCGGCCAAAAAAGAGAACGCTGAGACGGATGTTTCCAGAGCTGAAGAAGTTCACGCTGAGGAGGAAACAGCAGAAGAGATAGAATAGTCTTACGCGCACACGTGCACACACACACACACACACACACAGGTGGAGAGGCTTTCACCCAAATATTATTTCTCACAGGTTGATAAATAAATACAATAAGAAAAGAATTTGCTCTTTAGTGACAAGGTTCAACTATAGAGCACACAACAAGGTGAAGAATAGAGTGAAAACAATGTAAAAAACAGGATGCAAATGTGTGTTTCTTATATAAATTTGTGGAATCTTGAGGCATGTTAAGATTCGTGTATATACTGTATGATTTCCTTTTACATATATACCCTAAAAACCCCTAAAACTAGAAGACAGAACTTGCTCTGTAAGCACTGATGTTACTACGTGGCAAATCTCTATTTTGAGAACTGCTTAAGGTAAAATGGAAGCAGAGACATATTTTTTTATGTTCTTTGAAGTTTGATTGCAAAATTGACATTATTGACAAAGACATTATAGTAAACAGTTGAGATGAGTACATAGAAAAAGCACATCAAAACAATGCCTACAAAGAAAATGATGGTCTTGTATGAAGATCTACTGGAAACAAATTCTTCATTCTGTAACTTGGAACTGAATAAAAATTTGTCTCACAACATTTAATGTTTAAAGTGTGAGCACAGAGCTGCCAGCAGAGACACAGGAAGTCAGTGTGATCGAGATAAGGGTATCTTATAACTGCTACTGCTTTACAAAGATAAAATTCAGAACAACAAAATAACTGTGGTAAATTTATTAGTAACTATGAATTCGTTTTTAGCTGATATTTTCTGTATTCAGAAATCTTTGCACCTGCTCTAAAGCTATATCTCTCTGTATTAACATTCACCTGATAAGTCTGTCATCGAGGACTCTGTTCTTCATGTCATGTTTGTGAGTTATATTTTTGACACTTTGTTTTCATTAAAAGATTATTTTTGCGTTCAAAAATCATTCATTATTTACTGTTCTCAAAAACTCATTTCAACTACACTAGTGTGACTGGGGACCTTATGTCCTGGTAAACATGTGATCCCCTAAATCTTCACTCCACATATTAATATAGAATAGAGGAGGGAAGATGGAGTGATGGTCAGAGTGGTTTTAACACCTTTTTTGTAAGGCATAAACAGCATGAGGTACAAAGACTCAAACTGTGAGTGATAAAAGCCTCAAGGTTGAAGTGTGAAATGTCAGCAAGTTTCACTGTAATTGCAGACTCCATGCCCCCACCCCGACTGAACCACTCTTGCTCTCAGTTATCTGCTGTAAATTAGGTGATCTCACACAGATTATCAGATGTATATGTTCTTTCTTCAGATAGATGTTAGTGTTGCACAAAAAGCAGTTTCGCCTCCAAAAACCAACATGAAAAAAGAAAAATATGAGAAAAGAGATTATATCATTTTATGACTTGAATGTATGAATATTTACTGAAAAGAAAACATGCTGTTAAATATACCTGAATATAAAGCTGTCTCATATTCATGCTGCTTAGAACTTAAAATATATCGAGTGTGAGAACAGACAGAGAAGAGCAAGTGTACATATTAATATAGTCACAATGACCTTAACATTTTTACCTGCATAAATTGCGAAATACATTTTAAAGCAATAAACTGCACAAGATCAGGCCAGAAGTGTTACTGGGAGATTTGTTAATTATTACTTTTTGTTTTACATATGCAAAGAGTTTGAAACCCCAAAGCTGCCAACCTGAGTATTCTGTTGGAGCGTCCTTTCAGGAATAACTGTTACACAAACTTTGCTCTGGTGTACGAAGCCCCACAAGGGACGTGGGAGAAAAAAAAAAAAAGACAGACTTTTGCGAGATCTCGCAAAACAAACTCGGGATCTCACAAAAGTTTTAGCCGCATTCTTCGGAGGCCGCCAGCTCGAAGCCGACCAGGAGGTCGAGGCACGATGTGCCGGCTGTAGTAGGTCCGACCTCCCATTAGCTTCGAGATGGTGGGTGTCAGATCTCCGAAAACGTCGGAGCACTTTTGCAAATATGTGATGTCTTGTAAACCGAGCAGATATCTGACGTTTACACAACTACATTCACGCCTCAAAATATCTTAAAAGTTTATTTTGTGACCCAGAAAGAGTAATATTACAACTAAGTAGCTGCCGCCATTGTTGGAATTCAACTTTTGCGAGATCCCGAGTTTGTTTTGCGAGATCAGATTAGCCACAGACATGTGGCTGTAAAAAAAAAAGCTAAAACTGAAAGATAGCAGTCACTCTGTAAGCACTGATGTTACCGTCACATGTCAAATGTCTATTTTGAGAACTACTGCCAGCAGAGACACAGGAAGTCAGTGTGATCGAGATAAGGGTATCTTATAACTGCTACTGCTTTACAAAGATAAAATTCAGGAAAACGAAATAAATTGTACAATATTTATTAGTAACAATGAATTAGTTTTTAGCTGACATTTTCTGTATTCAGAAATCTTTGCACCTGCTCTAAAGCTATATCTCTCTCTATTAACATTCTTCTGATAAGTCTGTCATCGAGGACTCTGTTCTTCATGTCCTGTTTTTGAGGTTTTGATACTTTGTTTTCATTAAAAGATTATTTTTGCTTTCAAAAATCATTCATTATTTACTGTTCTCAAAAACTCATTTCAACTACATTAGTGTGACTGGGGACCTTATGCCCTGGTTCAACCTTCACCCCACATATCCTTCGAACGACTGGTGTTAGCCCATCAAACTGTGAGTGATAAAAGCCTCAAGGTTGGAGTGTGAAATGTCAGCAAGTTTCACTGTCATTGCAGCAGAGCCCCCCACACAAAGAGCGTTTTAGTCTTCATAAACCAACGTGAAAAAAGAAAAATACAAGAAAAGAGATTATGTCATTTTATGACTTTTTATGTCTTTGTACTCCATAAAATGACCTGAAATGCACTATCACATAATTACTAGTATTGGTAATTATGTGACAGTGTTAGCCCTGTGACAGAATGGCGACCTGTCCAGGGTGTACAATGCCTCTCTCCCTAAGACACCTGGGATAGGGTTCAGCCCCCCTGCAACCCTGAAAAGGATATACGGAAGAGAATGGATTGATGGATGTGTGGGAAGGGACATTTATTGTGTTTTCTAACTTTGTTTTTAACCTTGCTTTTAACTTTATGAGTGAACGGCGCTGCTTCCCTGTTTGTTTCTCATGAGGTTTTTGCCGAGATGGAGATTTTTTAACCTTTATTTTTATTGCTGGTTGCGAGGTTTACCTGGAGTTATTCATACTCACAAACATTTACTTACAAATGCGAGGCACCCCACAGGGTTGCTGTCTCTCACCTCTTCTCTTCATTCTGTATACGAATGAGTGTCACAGTAACTTCACTAACAAATACATCCTGAAGTTTGCTGATTACACCCAGATTGTTAGTCTTTGTAGAAGATTTTGTAGCTTGGTGTGATGAGTCCTTCCTTTCATTAAATGTGTAACAATCAAAAGACATGATTATTGATTTCAGGAAGTCTTTGTATAGTTATTCACCTACTATCATTAAAGCTGCTGATATTGAGATTGAGGAGAGTATTAAGGGGTTGTTTTGGACCACAAACTGTGTTTTGACGGCCGTAGTGATAGACGTAGTGACATGACAGCAACATCAGGAAGAAGGAATATGAGAAGCTGCAGAAGTACCAAGGGCTCAGAGAAGAGCTCGAGAAGATGTGGAGGGTGATGGTAACTCTGGTCCCAGTGTAATAGGAGCACTCGTTGCAGTGACTCCCAAGCTAGGCGAGTGGCTCCAGCAAATCACAAGATCTCTGTCCAGAAGAGCGCAGTCCTGGGAACAGCTAAGATACTGTGCAGGACCCTCAAGCGCCCAGGCTTCTGGTAGAGTAAGTAAAAGTAAGTAAAATTTTATTTATATAGCACATTTCTAGATAAGAGATCACAAAGTGCTTTACAAGGTATAGACACAGATTAAAAAGACGAAGTACAGTCAAAAATTAACAAAATGCAATTTTAAAAAGATGTGTTTTTAGGTGTTTTTTAAAAGTAATCAGTGAATCAGCAGGTCTTAAGTTCTGAGGAAGAGAATTCCACAGTCTGGCGGCCACAGTAGCAAAAGCTCGATCACCCCTAGTTTTCAGTCTCGTATACTTAATAACAAGTAGGCCCTGACCACAAGACCTCAGAGACCTACTAGGGGCATAGGGCTGTAAGAGTTCAATGATGTATGATGGTGCTTGTTCTTGAAGAGCCTTAAATGTGAGAACCAGAATCTTAAAGTGGACTCTGAATTCGACAGGGAGCCAGTGTAACTGTATAAGCAGCGGTGTTATATGTGAGTATTTCGATGTTTTCGTCAGAAGCCTTGCTGCAGCATTTTGGACAGTCTGCAGACGCTCCAGGGAACTCTTGTTTAGACATGTAAACAGTGAATTGCAATAGTCCAGTCATGATGAAATAAAAGCATGAATAACAATCTCCAGTTCAGTATGAGCTATTATGGGGCTCAATTTAGAAATATTTCTTAAATGATAAAAGCAAGACCGAACCAGAGATTTGACGTGAGTATCCAATGTAAGAGCAGGATCGAAGGTTATCCCTAGGTTCCTGATAGATGGTTTCACAAACGTTGAAAGGGGACCAAGAGCATTCATTATGCTGGGTACATGTCTGTCTGGAGCACATAACAGGACTTCAGTTTTATTTTCATTTAGTTGGAGGAAATTGTCTGCTGGACCCGAGCTTGAAGGATAGACACCCGCAGGGGCGAGTGGGGAATTCATATTATTTTATTATTATTTGGTACACTTGGCATTACTAGTTAAAAAAAATGGCACTGATTTGCCTTTTCCTGTTTCCTCATGCTGATGTAACTTTCCTGCCTAATATTTAACTAGTATCTCTTCTTTTTCCTCCTCAGTGTGTCAGCCAGCATTTACGGTGCTATCTGTGTTTGTTGCCCACCCATCCTCCCCAATTACAATTGGATACCGACCTCTGCAAATTTTACTTCATTTACTGGTTGCACAATTTTTTAACTTCCCTCAAAAAATCCTTAAACTTCTACCAGTTGTCACATCCTGCATTTGGAACCCTTGATTTAGAGAAACTTTACAGGTGACAGGAATCTGGGTGAACTTTAAATCAGGTATGGTCTGATTTTTATAAGTCAAATACTTTTAAACTCTTCATAGTGTCAGTGTTGAGGACAGCTCAGTGTTTTAAGGTCTTAAAATGATTGCATTTGCCATGATTGCAAATGATTGTGTCAAATGTCATAACCATATCCCAGTATGCTTTACTGTGATTCTGCAATCTGCTGCAGAATATTTGAAAGACAATTTTGAGGACAAGGACAACATTAATAAGTCCAGCTCAAACTCAAAATTGTTCTTCTCTGTTTGCAAAGATTAGTGCAATGAAATAAAAAGATTCACAGCAGAAGTCATATCAGCAGAGATAAAGAGACATATTATGTGGGTACTGCACATGAAGAGAAACTAAACACTTCACACACCAACCTGAGAGTTTTTAACCACTCACAGTTTGTTCCAGCCTCAGTGGTACTTTTTGATGACAACTTTAAAAAAAAAAAAAAAAAAAAACAGTGTCTAAAACCACTAACCAAATGTTGCAACACTGCTGATGTGTTTCATGCATGCATGAAAACTATTTTTTTGTAAACTTAAACTTGGAAAGCTGTGCATATTTCTGCTTATTATTTTATGTGTACATCTGGACTTATCCACCATGTTTGCTGTGCAAGTTTCACAGTGATCCAAGCAACTTTTTTTGTAGCTTGTATTCAGATGTCTTCTATGCAGTGTTGGTCAAGTTACTTGAAAAAAGTAATCAGTAACTAATTACTGATTACTTCCCCAAAAAAGTAATCCCGTTACTTTACTGATTACTTGTTTTCAAAAGTAATTAATTACTTAGTTACTTAGTTACTAAGTTACTTTTTAAAAACACGATTTACAACCTGAATAGGTGATAAAGCGATAGTTCTTTCAGCCCAATTCTACTTTTTCTGCATAATCCATCATACAAAATGTAATCAAATGGAAAAGTCTCTTTTTAAAACTTGTTTTATTAGTTTTAATCTTTTAACTTTATGCATCAAGCAAAAATTTAATTATATGCAACATTCTCTGACTGGAAGAAATTTGTTTAATATTTAAACCTATTTTCTGCACATTCCAGCACATAATTTTTTTGTGTGTGTTTACACTCATCTTTCAAATAGATGCAAGTAAAACACAGCAGAAAATAAATAAAATCAAAGACTAGCGGTCCTGTTGCTCTATTTTCACCTGTAAAGCAGGAGTAGGGTAGGCGGAGGTTTACCCTGGTGCAGGTGTGCCGAAGAATCCGCGAGTTTCTCTGTGAATTTCCCAGTTACGTCGACTCGGTGCTTGCTTGGAAGTTTAGGGGTTTTTTTCGCTGTAAAAAGAAGTTTTCTTCCCACGCACAACGGACACTAATGTTTTTGTCACTTTTTATGGAATCAAACTCAAAGTAAGGTCAGTACTTCCACGCTTTAAACGCTGCACGCTCATACTCTCTCCCGCACTCGATATATGATCCACTGTTGATCTGCACACAGCTGTTGTCACCAACGTCGCACTCGCTTACGTCACTGTCATGAGACATTCTCGTAAAAAAATCACGGTTTTAGTAACGCAGTAACACAGCGTTCCTATGGGAAAGTAACGGTAATCTAATTACCGTTTTTGCAATAGTAATCCCTTACTTTACTCGTTACTTGAAAAAAGTAATCGGATTATTGCCCATCTCTGCTTATATGTGAAAATGTTGTTGGGGAAAATATATTTCCCTGTTTCATTGAAAGGACAGTATAGTAACAGTATAGTTCTGAGGGACTTGGAGATTGAGAGTTTCATGGTGCAATTTGAAGTGTTTTCAGTGTGAGAAAATGTCAGAAAACACTGAGGTTCCTGTGGTTATTTTGTAGCATTAGAGCACAAATATCAGGCCAGTGTCTTAATTTACATAACTGTGGTTTCTCAGCATACGACATCACATCTGCTTGAGACTGCATGTGGAAAATATACCTGCAGCCTTCAGACGTCTCCAGAGAACTGCAACTAGCAAGCAATACTCTTCACTTTCTAACTGCTGTGGATTACAGAACTGGTAAGAGTAGCAATTTATTTTTATTCCATCTGGATGACCATAAAATTAAACATCAGCTGTTAACTGCTTGTGTCATGTTCATGCAAATTAAAAGCCTTTAAAAACAACATACCATAGAGACAAGTTGTATGTGTACAAGTTTAGGAACCGTAAAATACCTGCTGTGTAAAAAAATTGTTTATTTGAAAAATTTTAGACATAAAAGAACAGTTTATGAACATCACATCATTTCATGCAGACACCAAACGATACTTTTTTCTTTGATTTGCTTTGTGCTTGTTTAAATAAAAGGTCATATGACACAGGTCAGAGTGGCTGTTAATTACAGAACAAATCTAAAATGATTATATTCACTGTTAAATAAAATAATCTACACCAAAAGCGACATTACAGATGCATTTTTTTAAATCTAAAAATGAAGTTTAAGAAGGGAAAAAATATAATGTGAAGCTTTTGCATGGACCAAATATATTAACTTAAGTTTCTGTCACTGATGGCTCATTTTACACAGCTTCTGTGTCTCAGCCATGTGGAGACAATGGAGAAACTTCTTCTACTTGGCCATCAGTGAGATGCATTTCATATTTTTCAGATATTCTTAAACTGGTATACAAATAGAGACTCTAATCAGTGCTCACTTTTTTCCCACATAATGAGTTGTTTTTTGTTCTACAGTCTTTCATCTGTCTGGATCTTCAGCTGCTGCAGGTCAGTCATGCATGTACCTTTTTCATAATAAAACACAGGTTCATGCCTTTACACCCATTTTGTAAAATGTTATATCCATGATCTGATTGGTCAGTTCAACATATATAATTCTGCGATTATGATAAATGTAGTGCTTTTTGTACGTATAATTATTTTGATTAGATTTATTCTGTTCTATTCTATTTCTCTAATTTTCAGCATTTTTGTGCCTGAAATGAGCATCTGGTTGTTGTTCACCTATTTTTTTCCTTTACTGTAACAGTTAAAGGAAGGTTGAGAATATAAACCCACATCAACCTGCCCAGTGAATATTCTAAAATTACTTTTGATAATAACATATGAACCTTTTTCTGATACAAATAAAATATTTTTGCTTACAAGCAGAGAAAGCAAACGCATAACTTATTTAAGGAATAGATATAATTGCAGTCTGCAGAATTCATATTCTACAAAGAAAGATGTCTTTAAACTTGTAAAATAAAACTAGATTGCTGGCCCCCAAAGTAAATCTTGCAGGAACGATATATACAGACTTCTAAAAGAATAAATTGTCGTTTCAGAATCTATCAGCTGATTTTCCACATAATTTTTAATGTTAATATATTGCAAAACTAAAAACTAAAAGTGTAAAAGAAATAATTATCTCAAGGGCACCAGATTACTTATATCAGAACATCAGATATTCTGAAGAAGGTAAAAACTGAGGTTAAGATTAAACACCTCCATCGCCTGAAGCCTTTAACTGATCTTATAATGAAAGATAAGTTCACAGAAATGTAGGCAAGAGGTTTAATCTCACCACTGTTAAAATGTGACTCAGGATTGAAACTTGTGATTTCATTAAAGAACTTAAAGAGCAAACATACGCAGATCAATCCAATGTCTGATGATGGTACATTTGCATAAATGAACTGCAATATTCTTACAGCTGTCCCATGAACAGTATTGTAAAATAACTGAAATTTACAGGGGGGGGTCTTTTTACAAAATAATCAATATTGTACCTTTATATAGCTTCATATTTAATTTAATAAATTAATATTTTGTAAAACTAGTAACTTGGTCATTTTTGTGTGGCCCGGAAAGTTTCAAAAGGTTTTTATGGGTTTCGTAGAAAAACCAAGGCTTTGACAAATCTAATGTTTGAAAATCTTTGACATGCTTAACTCTCTGTTTCAAAACACCCCTTGACACCAGCAGGTCATAATTGAATATGCTGATAGAAAGAGAAACAGGTCTATATGGGTTCAGGGAATCCAAAGAAGCTTGTGTACTAAACACTAACTATTGTGCAGGTAGCTTAAAAATGAAAAAGGTAGAAATATCACCTCAGTCATTCATTTTGTTAAGAAGCCTACTCTCCTTTCAACATCACAGAGCAAAGAGCTGGTTTAATGTCCTAATAGTTGACAGTTTTTGTGCTAGCGTGGTGTAGTAATAAGCTAATAAACGTGAGTTTTAGAAAATTGATTTGCAGATGTCATGTGTGTACTGTTGTCCCCGCTGCTCTGATTGTGAATGGTGTTTTTTCCCTCACTGGAAATTAAATATTGGTTTTTTTTGTTCAATTTGGATTTTTTGTTTTGTTTTGTTTTGGGTTTTTTGTTTTTTTTTTGCAACACCAGTTTTAGGCTATGTCCACAGTAATGCGTTTTCATTTGAAAATGCATTGTTTTCTCTCCGTTTTGGCCTCCTGTTCACACTGACACGGCGTTTTCCCCAAGGAAAAACACAGCATTTTGAAAACGCTCTCAAAAACGCATACATTTCAAAACAGAGCTGTCCCGTCGCAGTGTGGACACTCGAAAACGCAGACTTTTGAAAACGATGACGCATGTAGGTCATATGATGCAGTCATGTAACAACTTAAACCAAGATGGCGGATGGCATCGGACAGCAGTTGTTTTGTTTGCTCACATTTTTGGTAGTCGAGTCGTCTTGCGTTTCACGCATGCGCGGAACTGCAACGTCAGCGTTTTCGACCATTTTAGTGGTTCAGGAAGTGAACTCTTTGAAAACAACTGAAAACGCTATTGTGGACGCAGGGTGTTTTGAGACAAAAATTTTCAAATCTATCCAGGCTAGTGTGGACGTAGCCTTATAGAGTCTCCATGTTTCCTCAGTACTTATCCGAGAGTAAACATTGGTTTACTATAAACAGCCTCCTTTTGTTTTGTTTGTTTGTTTTTACTTTTCCTGCACTGTCAGCAAAACAGTAGCTCATGGTTAACATTTAGTCTTTCCCATCTACAAAGTAATATGCCGGTTTAGGATTTTTCATTACATGTATGTGGGAACATTATCAACATCAAGCATTGTCAGTCTTATCTGTATGTGACCTTAACAGTGTTATACTGGTAATTTATAAAGTATATTAACACAATGACTAATGTCTAAAAAGTCTTGTGCTTCTATTAAAATCCCTGATTGAGGTTGAGAAAAGTATACTGGCAACTAGACAGAAACAGTACTGGCCTACATTAAGAACTCTATTTTAACAGCAATGAAAATATATTGCGAGAAGCACAGGAAATAAACAGGATTGTAGCTGAATACACCAGCATGAACCAGCATTATTCAAATCGTTTTGCTTGTTTGTTTAAATTATCCATTGTCTATCATTTTTTCCCCTTTGTGATATAGAAAATGGTACTTTGATATGGAGTATATTTCTGGGTATCGGACATGCACTCTTTGTCAATTCCAGATTGGCTCAAGTTTTCTGTTATGGAGGTTGCCCCACAGTACTCTCATATCTGCATCTTTGCCTGAATTTTACGTTCCCTTCCTGCTGGACTCAGGGAAGACACTGACTTACGAACTGAATCACAAATTGGTTTTACTCAAAAGTCTCAATACTCATAAATTTTATTGAATAATTCTGAGCATGTCTCACAAGCAGATTAGTTAATTATGAAAGACTGTAAACTATATTAGTAAACAATGAATATGTCTTGATGCATGCTCAATCATCCAGGTAAGTAAACAATACTTTTAAAAAGTTGGTTATTTATGTATAAACAAATGATTATTCAATATTTTAATGGGAAACGAAAATAAAAAATTGTGATTTAAAGTGACTTTTTTTTTTTTTTTAAGATTGTTATTTCAACTCAGTATCACAACGTGTAATAGACACGCTGGTGCAGAAGTTGCATTACCAGCAGGGGGCGACAATATATTAAAAGTCAAGAGGTTGGCATTGAGCAAAACAAAACAGTAAAAGTACATTTCAGGGTCCTTATTTGCCAAAAATGATTAAGCGAGGCAGCTAATATGTATATACATGTAATTGTCTTCATAATGTCTGCTTAGACACTTTCCGTGATTATTTTCATGTTGGTTTGAAATCAGTAGCGGTTTTTGATACGGGCGAACGGGCGGTTGCCCGGGGCGGCATCGTGGTGGGGGGCGGCATCACGGGCATCGGCAAAAAAAAAAAAATTGCTCGTACTCATGCTGCCCCGACGTATGCCAGCGCATATTGGGAATGGCATAGGCACCGATCGGTTTTCTATCGCCCATTTGCTGGGAGTAAGGGCGCCCTCCTGCGGCTCAGCAGGGGCGGATCTAGAAGGGTGGCATGGGGTGGCAAGTGCCACCCCAGTTTTGCATATGACAGTGTTGTTTATTAAAATAAGATAGCATTAACAGTTTGAGCGTAGTTACAGTCAACAGTTAATATAAATGCTAAAACTGAATATATTGCATAGTGTTCCCCCCCTCCACCATTAACAAATGGTTCAGCCCATAGCAGGACCGGCTTTTTTCTTGTTTTCAGTAGCAAGGATGCTTTGATTGTGCCAGAGCACATTTTGAACAACAATCTCTC
>NW_024582402.1:2481157-2488194 GCF_018398535.1 Haplochromis burtoni
AAATGAAAAGAATCCATAATGTTCATAAAGTCTCTGGCGAATAGGTCGGAGTCATCATCAACGTGAATGTTAAAGTCCCCAACTATAAGCACTCTAGATAGCCTCATAGTAGCGGATAAGAAGTCACTGAGTTCCGATAAAAATAACCTGTTATATCCAGGTGGACGATACACCACAGCACAGTAGGAAGGATCCTTGTTATCAATTTTAAGCAGCTGCAGCTCAAACGAGCAATCCACATTTGTAAGTGTATTCATTATTTGAATCCTGGGTTGTGTGAAATCCCAGAAATAAACCCTAAACAAAGTGAATCTGCAAACTAAGGTGTAGGTCTGTTAGTTTATGTTGTGGTGATCCTCGAGTTGGGGGATGGGTGTTCATACTGGAGTTCAAAATTAAAACCAGAGGGAGTGTTCGCCCAGGGCACCAAACAGGCTAGTACCGCCACTGGTTGAAATAAAACATCTCCGTGTGCAACTGCAACTTCTGCATGAGTGTCCATTTCATGCTTTGGTGAAGCAAAGCGTGAAACGGACCAGCATTTTACACATTTTGCCATAATATCATGTTGATGATTTTTTTAAAACTCTAATTTAAGAGGACAAGTAAATAATAAAAAATCTAATTATGAATTCAGTTTTTTTTCTGTTGCCTCACTGCATTTCCTTATTTGAATTGTTAATGGATTTACTCAGAAATGTATGTTTGGAGGATCAGAATAACTAAGTTTTAGCTCGTTTACCTTTTGCTTCTTGATTTTAAGTATTTAAAAACTAAAACACATCTGTTCTCATAATCTGTTCTTTCTTTTTTTAGATGCTCAGATAAGATTAATTGATCCTGATAATTCTGGGGCAACTCTTTGCTCTGGAAGAGTGGAAATCTATCACAACAACAGATGGGGAACAGTCTGTGGTGGTGGCTGGGACCTAAATGATGCTGAGGTGGTCTGCAGACAGTTAGACTGTGGACCAGCACTGAATGCCACTCGATCAGCTCACTTTGGTGGAGGAACAGGACAAATCTGGCTTGATGATGTGTCCTGTTCAGGAAGTGAAAGTTCCCTAACTGATTGTCAGCACAGAGGATTTGTGATACCCTACTGTGGACATTATCAGGATGCTGGTGTCATCTGTTCAGGTGAGACACTTTTTGGATCATGAACAGTATTCAGTAACAATTTGTTCATGCAGCTGTAATCTAGAGAGAAATATGTCTGTTAGTTATTTTTTTGTAAACCTTTTTTAAAATATATTTTTTAGAAAAGCTGTTGTGTGACTGGATCTGGTTAACTCTCGCACACGTGTCATGGTGCTGGGTCTGTGACCCAGCATGCTGAGTTATTTTGTATTTTGATTTTTAATGTTCTACTAGTATTATTAGTTTGTCCTAGCTGAGTTTAGTCTAGTTTATATTATCATCCGTCTCTGTGGTGGCGAACATCAACAGACAGGGTGGGTTAGGGTCCTGTCCTTTGCACATATAGGCTCGCAAACTGATAATTTGGAGCAGCATCAGTCTGTTGTGACTGAGGGCTACTAATATTCTAGGGGCTCTGAACTTGGGAATAGCAGTCTGTCTTTTAATGAAAGGGGCATGATGGCACAATGGATGTCTAAACCTCATTCCATCCATCCATCTTCTGCTGAGTCAAACCACCTTAACTGGCTCCTTTCAATGTGGAGGACCCGCGGCTCTACTCTGAGCCCCTCCTGGATGGCTTAACTTCTTACTCTGTCAGAGCACAGACACCCTTCCTAGGAAGCTCATTTCTGCCACTTGTATACTCAATCTTGTTCTTTCGGTCGCTTTTACACTCAGCTCTCTCTTCACCATGGCGGACTGGTACAGTGTCTGCAGCACCAATCCATCTGTCAATCTCCCGCTCCCTTCTCCAGTCACTCGTGAACGAGACCCCGACATACTTAAACTTCTCCACTTGGGGCAGGAACTCCAATGGGTACTTCACCCCTTTGGTCCTCACCCTTTTCCAGCCGAGGACCATGGTGTCACAGTACTGGGTCTGCGACCCAGAGTTTTGTGTTTTTGGTTTAAGTAAAAGGATAAAGAGCTGCTCCAGTGTTCCATGAACAGGACGAAAACCGCATTGTTCCTCCTATATCCAAGGTTTGACTAATGGACGGGCTCTCCTTTCCACCACCCTGGCATTGACCTTCCCAGGGAGGCTGAGAGGTGTGATCCCCCTATAGTTGGAATACCCTCTGGTCCCCCTTCTTAAAGATGGGAAGCACCGCCTCGGTCTGCCAATCCAAAGGTACCACCCCTGATCTCCATGTAACATTGCAGAGACGTGTCAGCCAAGACAGCCCTACAATATCCAGAGCCTTCAGGAACTCAAGGTGAACCTTATCCACCTCAGGGGCTCTGCCACCAACTATTTGTTTAAATGCCTCAGTGACCTCGCCCCTGAGATAGACGAGTCATTCCCCTCGTCCCCAGACACTGCTTCCTCCACGGAAGATGTGCCAGTGGGATTAAAGAGGGACTCGAAGCATTCCTACCACCGCCTGACAATGTTCTCAGTCGAAGTCGGCAGCACTCCACCCACACTATACACAGTGCAGGTAGAGCACCACTTTCTCCTCCTGAGTTGCCTGATAGTTTGCCAGAATCTCTACAAGGCAGTCCGCTAAACCTCTTGTTCCCAGTGGGATTCATCCCTAGTGCTGTGGGCAGTTTCACAGCCACCATCTGAGCTACTAAGTCAAGTGGAGAAACAAATTTTGTCTTGAAGCTGCTGGCATCAGCAATATTCATACACTGCCAATGCAGAAACAGTGCATCCAATTCACGCTGGATAATTAATGGGTCACATTCAGGCTAAATCCAGCCTTTGTCCTCAAGTACCTTTCTCTCCAATGCATGCCATTGGAGTTAGTGGTGTTTGGCCCCCACTGCTTTCTCCTCCCATGAACAGGAGTGCTTACACGTTCACTGTCCGGTTATGGAGAGAACTGGGGCTTTCAGGAGGTCTGACCAGCTGTTTGTTTCTTGGGCTAAGCCACATTTTGGCAAGCCTATTAGTAAAGAACACATTCCCACTGGACTGCAGCAGTAATTAAGTTGGAGTATTCCAGCACTAGTCTGTACCCCAATGAAGCGCCGTGCTCATTCTACAAGAGGAATGGCAACCTTATGGGCCCTCTTTCGTGGTGTCGCTATAGAGGAAATATGTGCAGCACCAAGCTGGATTTCTCCTTTGACCTTTGCAACAGGCTGATTTCATTACACGATCTCTATTCCACACTGTCTTAAGTGTGAGTCCTAAGATGACAGTCAGTCGTTCAGATGAGCTTATCTGTCAATACAGGGGTCTGCACGTCCCCATAGTAAGACACTGAAACAAATGTTTGAAAAAGAACAGTGCCTCTCCTTTCTCTTAGTGTGAGAAGTTAAGCCGTCCTGGAGGGGCTCATAGTAGAGCCACTGCTCCTCCACATCGAAAGGAGGTGGTTTGGGCATCTGACAAGGATGCTTCCTGGGTGAGTGGTTCCAGGCATGTCCCACTAGGTGAGGAGATCCTGGGCCAAACCCACAACATGCTGGAGAGATTATATCTCTTGACTGGCCTGGGAACGCCTTGATGTTCTCTGCTTAGGCTGCTGCCCCCTGACCTGGCCCTGGATAAGTGGAAGATGGATCTCTGGATGAGTAAAATTTGAATTACAAGTTTGCAGCTCAAAGTATATTTAAATAAATATCATTCTGCAGGTTTGTGAATATTTTTCTGTAAGTGTGAATTGAAAACACTAGTGTGTAAATTTTTTTTACAATTTACAAAATTTTAAAATACAAGTTAAAGTTTTTCTACATATTCTCACTTTTTGATTCTACGGGCTCTCAAATTTTAAAACATATTTACCTTCATATGTCTTCCCCTTGATTTGATTTTGTCTCTGAGCTCCAATGTTCTCCCAGTCTAACGTGTTCTCATGTTCTTCATTTAGATACTCACTGGACTGTGTGTAGTTATTGTCATTTTTTAAACTTCAAATCAAATCAAATCAAATCACTTTTATTGTCACATCACATGTGCAGGTACATTGGTACAGCACATGTGAGTGAAATTCTTGTGTGCGAGCTTCACAAGCAACAGAGTTGTGCAAAATACAATAATGTAAACAAGCAAAATACAAGAATGGCTACATCTGAAACTAATAAATATATGTACAATATATAATAGTATATGCATTTCTGGATGTGTATACTAAATATTTTTCTACGTGTGTGTGTGTGTGTGTGTGTACACATATTTTACAAATTAAATAGAGTAAACAATAAATAAAATATATAAAAATATACAGGTTGAGACATGTGCAAAACAGTGGCATTACTGTACAGTATGGAGTGCATAATGTTAAAGTTCCAGTAGTGAAGCTGAGGTGTCTATGACGTGTTCAGCAGTCTGATGGCCTGGTGGAAGAAGCTGTCTCTCAGTCTGCTGGTACGGGACCGGATTAGTGGACATTGGTGGATGTATCTGCCACAGATGTTGAAATAGCTGCCTTTATTAAATATAATAAAACTTTTCATTTATAATTAGTTATTTGTTTTGTGTTTAGAAATCAGATTAACTGGGCCTCAGTCAACTCGCTGCTCTGGACGAGTTGAAATCTATCACAACAACAGATGGGGAACAGTCTGTGATGATGGCTGGGACCTAAATGATGCCGAGGTGGTCTGCAGAGAGTTAGAGTGTGGATCAGCATTGGAGGCCACTCAATCAGCTCATTTTGGTGAAGGAACAGGACAAATCTGGCTGGATGATGTGACCTGTTCAGGAAGTGAAAGTTCTCTAACTCAGTGTCAGCACAGAGGATTTGGGACTCATGACTGTACACACCAAAAGGACGCTGGTGCCATCTGTTCAGGTAAGATATATTCCAAAAGAATGAACTTCCTGTCCTATTATTTTACCACCTAGAAGTGTTTTTTGTCATTATGCTTTATCCTGAACTTCACGGTAAGCAGAGGACCCGAGTTCATACAGTAACCGTATGAACTGTGCAGTACTGAGTAATAACATGTTCTACTATCAATGCACCTGTAATCCAAACAGGAATCTGTCCATTATTCATTAATTTAAAACTGTCGGTGGCTTTGCCCAAACACCACTGTGGGGATTTTGTCATTTGTGTCTTTACTGTGTGAAAAAAAATTCATGTCATCAAAACTTCATGAACATATTGAAATAGTTACCATAATCAACAACTGAAAACATTCAAAACATACTTTATTCTCTATAGATTATAATATAGATTCTTTGTGTTTTCTGCATTTAGGTGTGCCCATCAGATTAGCTGGTTCTGGGTCCACTCAGTGCTCTGGACGAGTTGAAATCTACCGTCAAAAAACATGGGGAACAGTCTGTGGTCGTGGCTGGGACCTAAATGATGCTGAGGTGGTCTGCAGGCAGTTAGACTGTGGATCGGCACTGAAAGCCACTCAGTCAGCTCACTTTGGTGAAGGAACAGGAGACATCTGGCTGAATGAAGTGTCCTGTTCAGGAAGTGAAAGTTCTCTAGCTGATTGTCAGCACAGAGGATTTGGGACACACTCCTGTGGACATGGTGAGGATGCTGGTGTCATCTGTTCAGGTGAGACTCTTTTTGATTCATGCACCTGTAATACAGAGAAATATGTAAGCTGTGCTATTTTTTTGCATCATCAACTGTGTGTTCGATTGTGCTTCAAATGAGTGAAATATCTACACAAAGGCATCATGTTTTTTTACTTCCTGTTTTACATTGAAGGTTACGTTTAGGTTTTACTTCCTGTTTTTTCCCTCGATCTGATTGTCTGTTTGAGCTCACATGTTCTTGAAGTGTAACTTGTCTTCCATGTTGTGTTTTTGGATTGTTATTTTTGTTTTCTCCTTTAGATTTTGCCATTTTGTTATCCATATTTCTAGTTCCTCAGATGATATTAGTTCCCTTTTGTGTCCATTCTGTCCTAATCTTATCTCTGTTTTGTCATTATTCCTTCTGGTGTGAAGTAGGTCTTGTCTCCATGTTTGTTTATCTCCTCCTCGATTAGCTTCTCTGCATGCCACCAATCTGCTTCCTGGCTATTGTCTGGTTATTATCTTTTTTACCCGCTTGTTTAACTTCAAATTACTGACTTGTATTTAAAAAATATATTTGACACAGATGTTGCTATCATTAAAACATTATATTTGTAACTAAATATATATTTTCTGTGTTTTCTGATAAGGAATCAGATTAGCTGGACATCAGTCTACTCAGTGCTCTGGAAGAGTTGAAATCTATCACAATAAAATATGGGGAACAGTCTGTGACCATGGATGGAGCACAGAAGATGCTGAGGTGGTCTGCAGACATTTAGGCTGTGGACCAGCACTGAATGCCACTCAGTCAGCTCACTTTGGTGAAGGAACAGGACAAATCTGGCTTGATGAAGTGTCCTGTTCAGGAAGTGAAAGTTCTCTAACTGAGTGTCAGCACAGAGGATTTGGGACACACTCCTGTGGACTTGGTGAGGATGCTGGTGTCATCTGTTCAGGTGAGACTCTTTTTAAATCACGCACTGTATTCAATTCAAAATAATCCAACCCAGCTCTAAACCAGAGAGAAATATATCTGTTTGAATGAGATTTACATGTTTGAGACTTCTAAACAAAATCATCCAAAAATGTTAAAATAGCTGCTGCTGTCTGTGATCCAGTAATTTGGCATTAGGATCTGTGTAATTTGTTGTAAGTTGTGTGTCAGAGACGTTTTAATTGACATTAATTGAAGTTTGCGTGAAGGCTACTGCAGATGTTAGCAAATCTAGCCCCAAATGTTGTTTTTTTCACAGACTGTTCCTTGTTTGAATGACCTGTATGGAAGAAAAAAACAGGGTTAGAACACATTTAGTGAAGTAAGAAGAACATTTTGCAGTCCAACCTTTGCATTCTTCAGTATTCTTCAGTACCAGCCTGCATCCCATCCCCTGTGTGTGTGTGTGTGTGTGTGTGTGTGTGTGTGTGTGTGTGTGTGTGTGTGTGTGTGTGT
>NW_024582402.1:2488214-2597371 GCF_018398535.1 Haplochromis burtoni
GTGTGTGTGTGTGTGTGTGTGTGTGTGTGTGTGTGTGTGTGTGTGTGTGTGTGTGTGTGTAGTCCTGTTGTCTTTTGGATTTTTGCAACAGTTAATAAAGGCTCACTTGTCGGAAGATTTTGAAACCATTTCCTTCATTAAATAGGAGAACGCATTACAATCATAATCAAATATATGTTTTCTGTGTTTTGTGTTTAGGAATCAGATTATCTGGGCATCAGTCAGGTCGTTGCTCTGGAAGAGTTGAAATCTACAATAAAAAAAGATGGGGAACAGTCTGTGATGACGGCTGGGACTTGAATGATGCTGAGGTGGTCTGCAGGCACTTAGACTGTGGCACAGCACTAGCACCTCCTAAAGAGGCTCATTTTGGTGAAGGAAGTGGACCAATCTGGCTTGATGGTGTGGCCTGTTCAGGAAGTGAAAGGTCTATAATCCAGTGTCAGCACAGAGGGTCTGAGAAAAATGGCTGCACACACCATAAAGATGCTGGTGTCATCTGTTCAGGTACATCTCTCATCATCAACAGATTTATCAGTAGTTTTGCTTCTCTGCCTATTTTGTCCTAAAATTCAGGGTGATCACTGCAAATCATCTCATAAAGTAACCATCCTGCACATCATGCATTTTTCAGTAATAAAATGTTCAATAATACTAATACAAATAATACTAATACTTGAAATGAGTAAAGAATATGAACAGCCTATTTATGCAAGATAATTCATAATTTTATTGGGGAGGGGGGGGGGGGGGGGGGGGGGTCATAACCTCCTGGAAATTACACCCCTGAAAATGTTCTGCTATGAATGTAGCTGTAATCTACAGAGAAATATGTTTTCCATCATCTTTTTAAACTGCCAGTAATTAAAAGACATAAATGTGGGTCTGTGTGTAGTTATTGCCATGTATTTGTGCACTGTGAGTCTGAGTGAACGTGAGCTGAATGAAACTTATTTAATGTACAGAAATGAGTCTCACAATAATGTTCAATTAAAATATTAAATGCATGTACTCTGAGTTCAGGTGCACGCATCAGATTAACTGGGTCCACTCGTTGCTCTGGAAGAGTTGAAATCTTTTACAACAACACTTGGGGAACAGTCTGTGATGATGGCTGGGACATAAATGATGCTGAGGTGGTCTGCAGAGAGTTAAACTGTGGAACAGCACTGAAAGCCACTAAGTCCGCTCACTTTGGTGAAGGAAGAGGATCGATCTGGCTTGATGATGTGTCCTGTTCAGGAAGTGAGAGATCTCTGACTGAGTGTCAGCACAGAGGATTTGGGAAACATGACTGTACACACAGCAAGGATGCTGGTGTTGTCTGTTCAGGTAAGAAACTTTACTAATCAAAGGTAAATTAATAATAAAGGTCAATACAATTTTTTACTATTTATTTCATTACTTCTTGGTTTTGTCTTTAATATTATGTCTTTAATATTATTTACGACTCCAGCATTTATGAAAAATTATTAGCTTGACTTGTTTGTTATCATTCAATATTAATTATTCACAGCCTGACAAATAAAGTGATGAGTGAGAACTGTCAAAAGAAACCGATTTAATATGATTGAAGCGTCCTATAACACTGAAATGTGAACTTAACATAAAGTATATAAATAGGACTGTAGGACTGTTCTTTTGTTTGATTTTTATGATCATTGAGCAGCTCAGTGATGTAAAGTTTGCAAATGATTGCACTCATGAACCAATTACACACTGAATAACATTCAGTCCATCAAAATGTTTTGTCTTATTGTTTATTATGCTCACTGTGCCCAGGTGTGCCAGTCAGATTATCTGGAAGCACTTTGTGCTCTGGAAGAGTCGAAATCTTTTACAACAACATTTGGGGAACAGTCTGTGATGATAACTGGGACATAAATGATGCTGAGGTGGTTTGTAGAGAGCTCGGCTGTGGAATGGCACAGAGTGCTGCTGTATCAGCCCGCTTTGGTGAGGGAAGTGGATCCATCTGGCTTGATGATGTGTCCTGTTCAGGAAGTGAGAGATCTCTGACTGAGTGTCAGCACAGAGGATTTGGGACACATGACTGTACACACAGTAAAGATGCTGGTGTTGTCTGCTCAGGTGAGAAATTATTTTTTTAAATATTTATCATTAAATATCAATAATATTTAAATACTGTTATGTGGTGGGAGATTTCTTTCTTTTTGTATTGATCACATAGTTTAACCATATCACTTTAGTAATGTAGAAGCACATTTTCACCAGTTGTATGCATGTGCACCGTAAATGGGCCTTATGCTCTAACACACATGTGTAACATGTAAGAGTTACATAGAGTCTTTGTCAGTGTGGGTATATAAGATGTGAGGATGGCAGCCATTGTCAGAGACCGCTTAGGTGTTTGACCAGAGTCTCTTCATATTGCAATATGTTATTAAGCTCACTTGAAATCATGCTCACCGAGATGTTTGCGGGTTTATTTGAAATTTCCATGACAATTATTAATATATAAAGTAAATTTTTGCCATTTTTAATTGAATCGTCTCTCCATGACTGCTGTTTTCCTCAGTGATCCTTCCAAAGCCCAGAATCTTCATGATTTCTGCTGGTAAAGTTGAGCGGAGAAGCGATGTCAGCATCACTTGTTCAATATCACCTCAAAGCCAACAGCTTCTACAAGGAGAATTTACTCTGAAGCAGATTTCAGGCTCATTCAGTCAGACAAAACCATCAACTACCAACTCTGCTACATTCAAGATCCTCAAAGTAGATTTTGACAAGGATGGATTGTACCAGTGTGAATATTCACACGACTCCAGCATCTCCACAAGTGACTCTGTCACCGTCTCTGTTACTGGTAATAAAATGTACTATTGCTTATATTACAGTGACAGGAAAATACTGTGTTTACTTGTTACGCCCACTACAGGTTATTAGCATGAAAATATAACATCCATTAAGATAAGAAGTCTTAATTTCCGGAGTTCATCGATCAACGACAACACTTAATAGTCACTTCCCAATTATGTCTAAGATTGCAGAAACCCAACTTAATTTCATGCCAGTGTTCACTGCAATCAATAAATTAAAATACATGCCATGTGAATAAAGATTTTCATATTCATCCTGCCCTAAAAACTCCCAGAAAAGCCTTCAGTTAATCCAAAATACAGCTGCGAGAGACTGAGAGAAAGAGAACGCATATTTCTCCCATGTTGGCATTTCTTCATTGACTCCCTGTTAAATCTAAAATCTAAATCCTTGGTTTGGCCAAAGGTTTCTTCCTGTTAAAAGGGAGCCTTTCTTTCCCAATGTTGCCAAGTGCTAATTCATAGGGTGCAGTTTCTCTTTAATGCTGTACAGTCTTTATCTTATAATATAAAGCGCCTTGAGGTGTTTTGAATTCTCAGTATCTATAAAAACTGAATTAATCTGAATTGTCTGGGCACCAAAGAATTGCTGGACTTTTGGGAGAGAAATGTTGTCCTATTCTTGAGGGATAAACGATTCTAGCACCTCAACAATCCTGAGCTGTCTTGTTTGTTTAATGATGGATTAAATGTTTTCAGTCAGTTAAAAAGATCTGGATCATATTCACACATGACACACGCATTAAAAGAGTGACAGAGTTTTTTCCGCCACCAGGTGGTGCCTCTTTTTCAATAGAGCTTCTTTATTTGTTGTTTATTTTGTTTTCAGTGTTGCTGCAGCAGCCCAGGATCTCTGTGACATCTCCAGATGGAAGACTTGCTAAGGTTATAGAAATCATGAAGGGCTACAGCTTCATCTTCACCTGCTCAAACAATGATCGCTATTCAGGAGGAGTTTTCAATCTCATCTACTCTGGCTCCAACATGAAACACAATAAGACATCTGTCAACAGCTCAGCCTCCTTTAGTTTCCCTGTAGCTGACTTTGGACACGAGGGCCGCTACAGCTGTGTGTATGAGATAACTCTGACAGAAGGAACATTCACTTCTCCTGAGGCGGAGTGGATTTATGTCTCCGTTATATGTAAGTTAAGCAAACACCAGAACTCAATATTTCTGTTTGCTGTGAGTGTCATGGGTCAGTTTACGTAATGTTTTGAGTTTTTTAAACTTTCAAGTCTTGTTTAGCATTTGCACTTGTTCTTAGTCTATTTAGTCTTGTTTTCAGTTCCTCGTTGCTTTAATTCCTCGCTCAGTGTTCTCTGCTCATTCATTCATGTGTCTGTTTTCCACATTTAATTATCGAGATTTCGAGAGCGAGTGTTCCTTGTGCTTTGCTTTTAGTTTTGCTTCCATTGTTTAGTTTTCTGTGATTTAATTCAGCTGTGTCTTGTTCTCCCCGGCTGTCTCTGCTTCCCTGATTGCCCGTGTGTGTCTGTACTGTATAAAGTCGTCGTCTTCTTTTTCCATAGGACAGAGCAGGTCTTTATCTTGCCCTAGTGTGTTTTCCATGTTAAGGGTTTCAGTTTCTCTTTTTGGCCTTTGTTTTGCTAATGCTTGTTATTAGCCAAAAGAAATGGCACACTTTAGTTCAGTCTTCTCAGTCTTTATGCATCTGCTAATGGTTCTTCCATCTACACACAGTCAGTAGCATCTACTGATCATGGCAGTGATAGTTTGACTGCATCATGTTGGAAGGTTTTCGATGACACAGAAAAAGGATTTAAAAAATACTTGGAATATTTAAACATTTTTTGTAAGTATGTGGTTTTAATCAAGTTTAATGATGCCATGTGTTATGAAAAAAGTTGAACAAAGAAATAACCCACACCTGTTAAGTGCCTGAAAATTGTGGCTATAAAATGTTAATTTCTTCACAGCACACTAAATACTTTTGTTGAATCCTTCAAAATCACTTTGAGTCTCACATTTACATCATGTAAGTGTGGCTACACACTTAAAATAACACAAATCTAAAGCTTTCTAAACCTAACTGTAGGTAGTTCATTAGTGGCTGTTGTACAGTCTGCAATGTTGTATTGTGGTCACCATATTTGTCAGATGGAGCCACGCCTCCTAAACCATAACTGGGTAATATTGTGTTGAGGACACACCTCCATCTCGTGGAGAGGGTTTTTTCATTCACTGGGAGCCCATTGTTTTATAATCTATTGATGTTAACATGATTTATGAGGAGATTTTTCACAAGATTTGTTTCAATGTCTTTAAAACAAAATAAATTATATGACAGTTTGTTCTGTGGTAAGTGATGATGACTGATCTCTTTCCACAGATTCAAGAATTCCAATCCTGAGATATGTTCTCCTGCCTCTGGTTCTGCTTTTGGAGAACATTGCCCTTCATTTCTACTATAAGGTACATCAGAGTAAATAAAAGCATGTATGAAACTGAGTGGTAGCTGAGAAGTGTAGGAACAGTAACATGGATTGTGTATCGTCTCTCCAGGTCATCAAAAAGCAGAAATCAGACAAAAAGGAGAACGATGAGACGGATGTTTCCAGAGCTGAAGAAGTGGAGGCTGAGGAGGAAGCGGTCCAAGAAATAGAATAGAATTGAAACACATAGAAACACACACAAGTTTAAAATCCACTATCTGATTTTATCTATATCTATCTCTTTCTATATATGTATATAGATATATATTAGTCCATATATACTCCAGTCCTCTCTCTTTTTTTTCATCTTTCTCTGATTCTAAAAGTGAAGTTTTTACAGATTAAGTATTTTTTCCCTCAATAACCTCTATCTTTAGCTAGACAGAATATGTGTCAGTTTGTGATGTCTTTGTACTCTTGAGTGTTTGAAATTATTTTCCATTTAAAAAAACAAGTTCCCTTATTTATAGCCTCCTATCCTGTGGCACTCACAGCAGGAATGTATGACAGTGATGAGAAGGAGAAGTATGCAGCCGGGGCCAGAGGGGGTTAAATGAATGACATCATCCAACAGCTTTTTAGCTGGCAGTGTGGTTTGCAATTTGCAGGGAAGACATGACAGGAGTCAGAAAGATGAGCAGATGAACAGTGTCTGAAAGTCATGTCATTAAGAAATAGCGAATATAAGGAAAACAGGGGTGACTCAAGACTCACATCCATGCCGCTTATAACTTAAAATATGACGTTTATGACGTTTGACTTTGATTTGATGATTTCTTGAACTAAGCTAAACTGTCAGCCTTTTATTGCAACAGAAAAGTGGAGTCCACAAGTTTACAAAGACCAAAAATATCTCTAACATTAATGTCAGTTCCTTCACATGCTTGATGTCTAAATGTATGAAAATTTCAAACCACCTCTCACCATCAGTAACATGTCCCAAACAAAAACACTCACTGTTTTTGTTTGGGCATTTACTTTGTTGGGATCTGGTCACATTAGGCTGGTTTGTGTCAGTAGGACCGACTAGACCCCCGCAGATTTAATCAGGCCTGCATTTGACTCCGTCCTTGTGGCTAACAAGTTTTTGTGGGACATATGTAGTGTTTTCATTCACCCATCTGTGAAGATACGAAGTCAAGGAAAATATACTGATTTCTGAGAGCATGTCAGACACCACTGATCCAACATGTGGCTGTAATGTGGTGAGTAATTCTGACACAGCATAGGATCAGTGAAATTTTTCACATCATGTTACCACCCAACAACATCTTTTGTTGAACTTGCTGTACTCTACTGTTGAGCTCTCTGACCACTATAAGTCTGTGAAGGTTCTTTAAGTTGCTTGAAGACATTTCACCTCTCATCCGAGAAGCTTCTTCTGTTCTAGGGTCAAATGGTGGAGAGTCCCAGATTTATATAGTTGGTAAAGCCAACCCTGCTACGCCCCCTGCTGTCCAAGATCAACACAGCTAGTAGGACTGCTGTCACAGGAAATCTTAATTAGTGACTTTATTTCCTGTTAGTACATTAAATATTTCTGCTTTTATTTCTGTGTTAAATAAAGTTTGTTCAGCTGCAGTAATGCTCTTGATCAGAAAGTTGCAGTATTTTTAAAAAGTAAAAGGCTAGAGCTTTGCTTCGACTTTAGTTTATACTACTGTCAAGTTTTTTGCATCACTGTTTTTCTGTCACATTTTATAATTTGTTGAAATAAATATGTGATTGTATTAAATGTGATGTCTTTTTTTCCTGCTAGTTATCAGCCTTTTGTCATCTTGCTAACCACCTGCCCCAGTCTTTCATTCATCTTTTTTATAGTTTTATTATTTATTTTGATTAAAAAAAGGATGATCTCTGCATTTTCTGCTTAGATGTGCAGAGGAGATCAGCTGGTTTAGTCAGTTTGCTGGAAGAGAGCTAAAAACGAACTTTCTTTAAGAGATGCCAGAATATTTTTTGTTTTAAAATATGAATGGTAAATGGCCTGTATTTATATAGCGCTTTTCTAGTCCCTAAGGACCCCAAAGCGCTTTACACAACCAGTCATCCACCCATTCACACACTGGTTAAACCAATTAAACTAGTGGGTTTTAGATAACCTTTACTACCGCACTGTTCACTGCACAGCACAACCAGCACAACAAGAAGTTTTAGAATCCAGTGCATGACTGAGAAAGGCCATCACATCAAAGCGTGTTTGAATTTCGGCGGACAATAACCTCCTGCAATCCTGTAATAACATCAGCTTTAATCCCGAGGACAGGTGTGTGCCCGTATCTTTGTGTGGGGACCTTAAGGTGCATTTCAGTGTCGACAACATGTATGAATCTTTGCACTGTGCTGCTGTTTCTTATCATTTACTAAGAGTCGTAAGAAAGAGGTATTGTCTCCAAATCTGTGCACTGACATCACAGTTAAAAGAAAAAAAACAAAGTAGGTACAAACAGGAAAAAACTACAAATGCCAAACGCATGAAACTCACTGCATGATTCTGCAGGAAAATGATCACAAACACACAACTGAAGCAGGCAAAGTAAAGAGGTGAAATATCAGAGAGAGTCACCTGATGTCTAAGGATGGTTAAGGATGTATTTTCACTTGCGGCACCCAATTAAAAAGGATCAAGCTGAATTTTATGTCACTTTATATTTTTTATGTGTTTACTTCCTATATTTTCCATCTGTAAATCATACATTCACTGTAGCTTCACTTCTTATATTTCACCTGACATTAAAAAAAGATTACCAGGGTGTTCAGTGACATGGAGCATTGTGAAAATAAGTTTACATCTATTGCTTCAACTTGTCGCAATGTACTCTATGTCTACTGTTGTCGTCACTATGAGATCACATTGTGCCTCACAGCATTTCTTTTGAATACATTTTGGTAAGAATACAGTTAAGATGGATGGATAAAAATGTTCTTCAGAGGCCTTGAGATCAAATCAAAACATGAAGACATTTCATATTTAAAAAATGTTGCCCATTCATAAAAAATATCAGTAACTTTATAAACGTACTATACATGTTACTACTATAGACGATACTGTTTAAACCAAAAGAAAACAAAAACAAACGTATCACAGATCACATCTGTGAATCAGATATACTTTATTTAAAATATATTTCATAAAGGTATCAGGCAAAGAGATGAGAGTATAAACTCATCCATAGCCAGGTTCCAGATGTTTCCTTCCACCTTGTGACTGCATGTGGTGCAGTTTCCTGTGTAGCTGAGCCTTAGCCAGATCTACAGACAGCCTCCTGGCCATGCGGTCAGTGGTCCTCTTCATGCTGCGAGCCATCTCAATCGCCTGGTCCAGAGTCCTGTTCACGTCTTCTTCCTAGAAAACCAAAGAAACTTGTCCCTTAAGCCAAGTAAGACTTGTGTATGTCACAGTAAAGACCTGATCTTTATTATGATATACAGCAGATGTTCCTGTATATAAAGAGAACTGGTTTATCTGATTTGCGATAAAGTTTGAGACATTTGACCTTGCTCCTGCTACGTCTGCTTGTCCTGCTGCCAGTCTTGAAGGGTACAGATGATGGAGACGGTGTCCGCTGAAAGTACACATTGCTGGGCAGGAGTGCTGTGTCTGACTGAGTGGAAAGTTTTCTGTGATGGGGCATGGACTGCAGCGGTGGCTCCCTGAATTTATAGCTGGATTTGACAACACGTAGCAAAAAAGAATGATTTATCCCAAGAAAAAACTATGAAGCGTACAGCTGATAAATATCTCTATCAATGCAGTTAATGCTTGTATTTTACCTGGCCGGCAGACTGCAGGAGGAGCCGTAGCTGACCTGCAACAGCGGCTTCTGGAGAAACGAGCTGGAGAGAAGAGACCATCTGTCCTTGGAGTGTAAACTATTTGTGACAACTGTAGATCACAGAAACATGACCAACAGTGTGCTCAGTAAGAATTAGTACGTATTGACAGCAGTGATTTTCCTTTTCACCTTACAGTATTACAGCCCTTACACTATTCATCCAGATAACACTAATACATTTACTGAGGTCAGTTTCATAACTCATTAAATCAAAACCTTGATGGACAAAACCTGACATGAAACAGTTTCTCACTCTGTGGTCTGAAGTCAGACATCATGTCGTTCTTTCCTTTTAAACTGCAGCTTCTCAACCCAGAAGTTTCCAGTGAGCGGCCTCCCTCTGTCCACGCAGCAGGAGAAACTGAATGTTCAGTTCAAAGACAGTCAGACAGAAAATCATCCAAATAAAGTGAAACAAAATTCTGCTGTGACTCTGGCTCTGACCTCCTTTGGGCTGGACCGCCTGCTGTTTAAACTGAAACTCAGGTCCCAAGGATACGCCTCTGCCACCTTTTCTGCTCCCTGCTGGTGAACTGTGTAACTGCAACATTATCTCAGAGCTTGTTTCACTGCTGTCTGTGCCTGAAGAGCAAACGAACAAATTACATTAAAAGGATGAAGTAACATCTGCATGCACTCATATCAAAGCAGGGAAGGGAACTTAGGGCCAGACAATTGGAGTTTACACAGTTTTATGGCTGGTGGGGGTCTACCTTTGCTCTGGCTGGGGTCCATGTCTGATGAGATCCAGTCCTCCAGCCTTGCCTGACTGAAACTGAAGTTACTCACATCTCTGCTGCTGATATTCCCCACTCTACATGTTATGATACAAATAATCAATATGAGAAGACATTTGGACTCTAAATGGTTATTTCTGTTTAAATGTTTATCATGAAACTGAAATTCTTACTTGTTAGTTTACTAGATATAATACATGTCACTATCAACATGATAACACCTTACAAAATGTCCATCTTTCATTCATTGACCATGATGATCAGAGTCCCACCTGTTACAGGCTGGACTTTGGTAAGTCCTGGTTCTGGACCGGCGCTCCTGGCGCTCTTGTCTGTATTTTGAGGTGAGATAGTCCATCTTCTGAGCTAAGTGAGGTAATTGCACTAAGCCCACCTCCAGGTCCTTCTTTAGCCTAGACACCTCCGATTGCAAGGCCAGGATAGCCTCACTGGTCACACACGAGCGACACAGAAATGTAAATGTTCATAAAATGGGAAAAAAAGGTCATGATAAAGTTCCAGTAGATACGGGCAAATATTTAGCTTAAATGCTGACTGCTAGAACAAAGCCACATACTTGTGAAACCCCTTCAAAACAAAAACAAAAAAAGAACAGTTGTTGATCGAGGTAATGAAGGCAACAACACAGAGAGATTGAAACCAAAAGGGTGAATCTCAGATGAGCTGTTTTTCAAGGGAGAGCTCTAAGAATTCAAAGGTTTCAAGAGTGGCCTCAACAGTAATTATTTGCATTAGATTTATTCCTATAAGCCTTATAACCAGTTGTCTGCTGCCACTTTAAAAGTGCAAGACCAAATTTGCGTCCTACACTGCCCTCTGGCTTTAACTTTTATTTCTTCTTAAAGAGGTTGAGCACCAACACTTTCAAAGGGTGAAAGTCCCACTCCCATAAAGTGCCACTTTATTTTGCTGCTGTTTTCATGTTAATTATACACACTCTTCATAATTTTACCCACAGTGGTTTAACATTTGAATTCACAGCAGTGCAGTGATTATTCACTAACACTGGTGTTTGTTTTCGGCATACTGACCTATTACAAGAGCAGGAGCGCAGAGGGCTGCCTCTGCCATCAGTATCCATGGAGGTGCCAAGTAGAGGTTGAGATACGAGCTGATGGTGCTGAGCAGACAGGCTTTGGTCAGATCCTGTTTGGTCAGTGGTGGACACGAGGAACTTTAGCACTGACCAGAGAACATGACATAAAAAGTGAACATGCAGTGATGGAGATTACTCACCTTGCAGCATTGCTGAAGGTTTCTTAGTGGTACTGTCCACCCACAGATCCACTCCAGCTGTTGCTCCACAGTGTTGTGTTAGGACAAATGGATGGGGGCTGGCCCACTGGTAGCCAGTGATGGCAGGGTGGATGGCTGTTTGCAGGTGGGAGCACGAGTCTTCACTGTCTGAGCTACTTAAACCTTCTTTCTGGGACAACACACTGCAGAAGCAAAAGCTCAGCTTAAGGTATTCTCATGTTAGGCTCATATGATATGTTTATGATGGGGAACCAGTCATTAAAATACTCTCACTCACACCTTTCTGGAAGCAGATTTGATTGAAATGATCCCGAGCCTGAATGATTCAAGTAAGAGCTCCCAAATCCGCTGTCTGTCTCTGAACTCACCATCTTCTGTGCATCAATAACAAGGTTTTAACCAAAAGATATGCATGAACATTTGCATTGCATTTTAATTGTGTGGAAGAGACAGCAGCGGTCAAACAGGCTAGCTTGTATCTGCAACTGACCTGCGAGGCACATGAGGTGTTGAGATCCGGCTCTGAGAGGCTGTGGCTCTCTGAGCCTCTTGGTGCATCAGAGGAACAGGAGACCTCCACTGCCAGACTAACACAGTCACCCAGATCACATTGATCCTTTTGTCTGGAGACTCTATCCTTGATGCTGTGGCTGCAGAAAGAGCAAGTGTTTACTGTATAAAGTCTAAGTGTAATAAACAGCAGTGGTTTTGTTTCAAAACTTTTTTTAACAGTAGGATATGAAAAGCATTATGAGAAGAAGACAATGCCTATGTTTTCTGCATTGAGCATGATAATATATATTATGCAAAAACAGATCTCTTGCATTATGAAGACTTAAATATAAAATTAAAAAACAGCAATAAGAAGCCATAACAGAGAGTCAGTCACCTCACAGACACAACACTGACCTGCTGACTGTCCACTGCTCGTGTGAGGTGGTCTTGTTTCCACACAGGTAAGCTAAGATGTCACTGTGATCTGCCACCTCTGACAAACCAGAGCTCCTCTCCTCATCCTCATCCTCAGCTTTACAGACATCAAGTCCAACCAAGGAGCCCGTTGAGTCCCTAAAACAGGCCAGAGAAGAATACCTGCACACAGATCCAAGCACTCCCTTCCCTCCGTACTGTGCAACCCAACACCAGCTGTGTACACGTAACACTACCTGCCCACAGGAAGGCTGAGAACGTCCACAAACACACACGTATGCACCGCTCACAGCATAAACAGCTAGCCAGTACAAGGGGGTTTATTACAGTATACTTATATCCATCCAAGTCATCTTTAATTTTTCAGCACATTTGCCACTGAGCTGTATATTAGCTGCATATTAGAAACTATAAAAATGTTATATTCACAAAAGAAAGATTTAAAATTTAAGTTTTAAGTTTAAAACCTAAACATTGCAAAGAAGAAATTTATTGGTACCGTGACTGGCAGCTGCCATGTCCAGAGTTTTTCACTAGAGGGTCAGCAGTTACGAGCTCACTACTTTGGTCTGATCCACCATTTATCTGAAGGTCACTGCCCCCTTCTGCTTCTTCCTCTTCTTCTTCTTCTTCTTCTTCTTCTGTGTCCATCTTATAACTTTGCCCCTGAAACATAAAAGTTAATGCAAACATATGCACATACTTAGCATCTGTACCAGGAAAGGATTTGTCACAAATGAAGATGCAGGGCATGGATGCAAATAAGGATCCCTATCATACCAACAGGGCTATTTCAGCCTTAAAGGCAGCATGAGCACAGGAGATTATTATAATTTCTTCTCAATCTATATTTCTGACTCTAAAAGACAGAAAGCAGCCACCATGAAAAAGCAGATATAAAACTGCACTCCAAGAAAAAAAATGTAGATAAGGTGACCAGTGTGAAGGCAACTGTTCAAAACATGAAAGGCAAACATTTAGCTACTTATAAGAGGCTTGTAGCTGAGCTTAATTTGGAGAAGTAGAGGAAGAGAGGAAAAACCCTCTTAAAAAATCATGGAGTTTAACCACCAGCTCCGGAGGCCAAAGCAGAAGAGGCTGGGGTTTTTTTGTAGATGAATGTATACACAAACTAGCAGTCAGCAGTCATCTGGAAAGGTGGACGGTTTCATCCAAGAATCCCTGGAGCTGAAACAAATGCTCTGAAAAGAAAATGAATTGTAGGCCCAAGAAGAGCCTGAGAAACTTGAGGCAATCACGGTGACAGAGGCTTTCTGTGAAGAGGCCTCAAATGATGCTCCACAGAAGCTCAATCCTGTGGAAAAATTCAATAAGGAAACGGCCAACAGCAGTTTTCAGCTGAAGAGTGCAGTTTACAAGCTTTAATGTGAAGCCTCAGGTAACGAGCACAAAGAAAACACTGGAGCTCCTCCAGCATCCAACAGAGAGCATAACAGAAGTTCCACTGACAGATCTGAAAATAGCAGCTACGCTGAAGACGATCCAGACTAAACCTAAGTCAGAAAAGGCTTTTCAGAACTTTCTGATCACACCTCATGTTGCAAAGACCTTTTTATTCAAAACGAGCATTTAAAATATTCACAATGTCATTTTTTGCAGATAAATAATTAAACATAACAACACAATTTTTGTAAACCTACAATTGCATTGCTACTAGTATGAATTTGAACTGTTGATATGCAGCATTGCATTTTTACTATTCACAGCGTATTCTGACTATAAAAGGCCCCAAATCAGAGAATATGAATAGTGTGGCAAAAACATTAAACGTGAATTTTCTGTGTGTCTTTTACCTCATGCAGGGAAGGTGGAGGTGAAGGTGTGAACATGCAGACAGGAGTGGGTACAGTCGTGGACGTGGGAGTGGATGTTGAGTGAGGAGGAGAAATCTGATCACACACGTTTTTGTCTATGATCTCCTTAATGTCCTCAAGATGCATGCCTATCCTAAAGATGTCTCCTTCCACTAGTCTGCACGCGCGCGCACACACACACACACACACACACACACACACACACACACACACACACACACACACACACACACACACACACACACACACACACACACACACAAACACATAAAAAATATAATAACACTTACAGCTGCCACCCCGGGGTCTCTCTGACCTGTTAGCATCAAAAGTGCCAGTGTTCCTGGATAAGCCCATGTAGTTTTGCATCTCCAGAGCTCTGTGCTCCTCCTTCTTACTGATGTAGTTTCTTTCCAACTGGTCTTGAGCCTCCATCATGCTCCTCAACATCTGCAAAAGGATCAGTATATACTAATGCCCATGCAGAAAAAAAGCAGGCCCCAAATTGTGCTTGAAATGTAGTTTACCTTACATGTAGGATGTAAAGGATCCTTACCATTTGCTTTTCTTCTGTGCTTACAGCCATGTTGCTCACAGTAAATCTAAATTCATCCACCTGAAGAGCAGAAGGTTTGTAAACGTTTAAAATATGTGTGCGTTTAATTGTACAATAGCTGTAGTCATTTTCAAACACACCTTCTGCATGAACTGGCTGATGATGTCTCTCAGCTCAGTGGTCATCCTTTCCCCATCACTGGGATTATCCTGAAGCTCGCTGGAGGAAGCTGCGGCCGCCTCCTTAATGGTGCTGACGAAAGCTGACTCAGCTTTTTCATTTAAGCTTTCTGAAAACAAGCCAACATGGGAGTCATACACACTCAACATAATTAAGGTAATAAGTTATGAGTAAAATGTTCCTGACACATCCTCTGGGATTTGTACTGCCAATATATCTTTCTTTGTAGCTTTATTTACTTATTTTTATAAATAATGCTGCCAAGCACAAAATGCATCCAGACCAAATCATTAGCTCAGCCAGAGGCGTGCTGTGATTAGTTGTTAGGGTTAGGGTGGGTTGGGTCAGAGCTGATGTAATGTAGCTCAAACCACTAGGCTGGGAATAACATCGCAACAGAGGCCCTCAAGGATCATGGCAACACTAACTTTAGAGTCCCTCACAAAAACTTGTGTGTTACCTCTCCCTTATCTAGTATCACCTATGGAGAAAGGCTTTTCTGCATTACTATAAAGTATTATTTAAATTATTAAACTACAGTTAGTCAGTATAGCCCTCGCTGCTGCTGCATGCTGGGGTTTAAATCTGCACCACTGTGTTTACAAAGGGTGCTAGATTTACTGGTTCTGCAGCTTTATTATAACCGCCGTAGAGACAGACCGTAGCTGTGATTACTGCAGCAGAATGACATGCCACCTTAACTCTAAATTTAACATGACTGTTTTTATTTGCTGTAACATTATACACCAATTTTTATGTGCACCCAGTGATGGTTTCATTGCCCGAGTCCCCGTCAGCGATGCTCCGCAGGCTCAGATGCTACTGTAGCTGTCCATAGCAGTGCAGGTTAAACCACATTGGCAGCTGGAGGACAACAGCAGTATCTGTAAACAGCTTCAATCACCGCAGCCAGGCTGAGCAGCTGCAGCCGTGCTCACAGCCAGCAGCTGGTTACTCTAACAGAATGGCCTTTTTAAATGAATAAAAAGTGCAAACACATCATGGCACATTTCATTTCTGTAGTATTAACTCTTAACTATCTGCGTCTTATAGCTGGACAGGAGCCACACACCGACTGTATGGAGGGATCAGTATGCAAAATATTTAGGGAGCACCACAAAACTAAGGCAAAATACTGGATTCAATAAAATACTCAATCTATTTTCCAGCTAAAATGACAACAAACTGGAGTGCAGCTGCCGGCCTGAGCACAACATGCCTTTAACGTAGTGTTTAACTCGACTTTCTGATCATTCGGTGTTTAAATAAAGATACACAGGCCTGGTTTGTTATAAATATTCAGTTATTTTTTCAATGTCATTAAAAGGTTTCATTAAAAAAATGTGTCATCTAAACTGATCACTCTCTGAGGAATCCAGTCAGACTTTATTTTCATGTAGTAGAAGGAAGTTAACCTTTCATGATATCAGATGTTGGACACGGAGCCGTACCTGATGAGGGAAGATGAGGAGCTTTGTATCCAAGATGGCTCAGCTCAGCTAACTGCCCCTGATCTTCATCATCATCATCATCCTCTAAATAAAGCATGAGTTCTGAGGAGGGCTGATTCTGTGAAAAGCAATAAATACCTTTGTATCTTACATTTGAAATGTAACTAATTTAACACAGGCCTGTGTGAATTACACCAGGAAGAAACCTTAGAACTCACACTGGTTCCTAGTCTCATCTGATCAATGAGGTTCTCTGCCTCTGCGTATTTGGTGAGTAATTTATCATATTCAGCCTAAAGAAAATAGAGAGGATGGATGTTACAGCTCTATCTAAGAAAACAGTAATGCAATGATGACAGAAAATATCAGCTAAGGAAACTGAAAGTCTAAGGTTCATTTGCAGTGCAAAGATATGATCTGAATGCTTTCTACCTGCAGATGGTGCACCAGTGCAGGAGGAGTGTGCTTTTCTTCATCTTTAAAGACATTAGCTTTACCGGCTGGCAGGACTGAGTCCTCCAAGACTCTGCTGATCACCTCTAACATGCCTGGGGAAGACTGAGCTCTGTGAATGGTGCTAGGGCACTGAGGAAGTGATCTGGCTGGGGTTTTGGGGATTTTCACTTTAGGGGCAACCTTGGAGAAGTCGGGGAGTGGGTAATGGACTTGGCCTTGGCCATACTTCATCTCGCTGAAGGATCTTGTACGCACCAGAGGAACTCTCTGAACCTGCTCTTCCTCCTCATCTGCTTTGTCCTGCTTTACTTCATCTGCACTGAAATCCCCAATGCTCTGCTTAGAATCTGTACTTTCAGAGTTGGACATGCTGTTTGCACAAGCACCAGATGTGAAAGTAGGAGTCTTCTTTTCTATCTGCTCTTCTGAACTTGCTTTTTTTGATGCAGCATTACTCTTTTCATCTGAGCTCTCTGTGTGGTTATTATTCACTGCTTTGCTGTTGTGTGTTGGAGCCTGGCTAAAAACACTGTCGTCTGCACTCTCCAACAGGGACACCTCTGGCAGGGTCTCTGCCTCGATCAGCCTACCCAACCGCAGCAATTCCTCGTGGGAGAAGTGCCGCAGCAATAACTGGTTAATGTCTGCAGCACCAGGATGCGGTCCACCAAGCTCACTTTGCTTGGAAGCATCAAAAACGTTGTCCTGCTTTGTGCTGATATCTTCTTGCACCAATTCAAGCTGACCAGAAAGATCAGGACTTGTATGAACAGTGTGTTCTCCATCAGAGCTAATGTTTCCCTCAGAAGAATCTTTCTTGTTGAAGTAAGGGCTTCCAATGTTGCCATCATATGGCAAGTCCTCCTGATCCTCATCACTGGTATTTTGTCCAGTGTCCTCACTTCCCTGCTTATCTTGCATGGTGTTTGATCTTTGGGAAGACACATGTAAGAGGTTTCTCTTGGAACTGCTCTCTAGAACCCTCCCGCTCTGATTGCCCACACTGCTCTCTGAGGAGGAGTCATCCAAGCCAGACAGCTCCGCGTCCCCTGCAAATTAAAAACCCAAATACCATGAAAACCTAATTACAGGGTCATGTTGATTCCATTAAATTAGCTTGTTGTGACTTTTAAGGCTAATGGTGGTGACTGACTGGTGGTGGTCAGAGGGCCCGGTGGCGCCAGTGTCCGGCAGCCTCGCCTCTGTCAGTGCGCCCCAAGGCAGCTGTGGCTACAACGTAGCTTACCATTGCCAGTGTGTGAATGTGTGTGTGAATAGGTGAATGACGGAATGTAGTGTAAAGCGCTTTGGGGTCCTTAGAGACTGAGTAAAGCGCTATACAAATGCAGGCCATTTACCATTTGCAGGCCATTTAATGATGAGAGTGAAAACTAGCTCATGACTTTGCAAAAACAATATATATGTCATTGCATTTGTTTTGTCACACCTGAAGTGAGCAAAAAAACAAAGCAGATGTTTAACATTCTGCATGCCAACATATTTATAATGATGTATTATTAAAAAAATTGTTTTATGTAAACTTTTCATTATATACGCACTAATTCACCGTAGTATACAAGAAAACTGACACAATAAACAACAGTGCCTGCATGTCTTACCACTAAGATGGATGCTTGCTTCAGAGGCAGCAGACTCTGCCTGGGACAGATGCAAGGCCAAAGAACTCTCCAGATCACTTAAGTGGAGACTTTCATCCTCACTGAGATCAACAAAGAAGCTCTGCTCGATGCATTTTTCCCACAGCACTACGGGTCTGTCCTCCCTCTGAACATCCTCATCCGACTCTCCCAGGTCTCCCTCCATGGACTCTGCAACAGAAAAATGGATGCACTGTTCAATATCTCCTTACCTTACATCTCTTAGCAACGCAACCTGCAAAGTGACAACACTGGATCAAAAAGCACTAAGGTGTCAATTATTCAACAATCAATACAATGTGTGCACAGAAGATTGCGTGCTGCAAGGGTGTAAAGTTTTTGAGTTAATTATATGCTTGGGTGAAACGTATTGTGTCTGTTTTGAGTGTCTGACAGCAGCAGAAGGCTTATAAATAAATATATAGATAAATATTTTTTAAAAAGTAATTCATCTATTTCATTCAGAAATAAATAATTTGTTTTAAATGGGTTCTTCCTTCATAAAATAGAAAAAATCCTTAGTTTTAGTATCTGTGACTTTGGTAAAAATTTAGATACAATGTGGCTGATGAGGCACTGATGGACGTGAATACTGACATTTTTAGATGTGCGCAAGACTGTCAGTCAACTGCTTTCTAAAAGCTGTGTTTTCAATATAAAACCTGTACTGATTTTCCTAAATCTTACATCTGACACATGTCCTCCATACAATAATAATAATCTAAAAGACTAAATCTAACACTGAAACTATTAAAAGCTAAACTATATAAATACACTCTGTGAACTAAACCGAATTAAAAACAAAAAATCAAATTAAATAAAACCCTAATTAGAAAATACAATATCATAACGACTCTGCTGTGTAGCCCCTGACCCTCTGAACCAAGAAAGAAACACTATTCTAAAACAAAAGTGTTTTTGTCATAATATAAAACTATTATCTATACAAAACAAGTTGTAAAATACATTTTGCAACACACAGGAATCTGTTAATACTCACATCATTAATATAGAGTTAAATATACCTATATAATACCCTGATGTGATATTTCAATAGCTCATAAGTTTTTGCATGTATGTTAACAAAATCTGTCATGTGATATATGTATTCAGGTACTTGATACCATAATCGTAATAACTACATTTCATAAGAGTAGTGGAATAAAAGTATATAAAGTACATATATCTCCTACTACAAGTTAGATGTGAGTGTTACCAAACACGTTTAAGCGTCTGTACTGTTTCTGCATGTAAGTCTGAGCTGCATTTCAGTGACATAGTACTACTGAAATGCTTTGCTGGCTGTGGTTACTTACCTTGGTTGTGTTTAGCCGGCTGGTTCTTCTTCAGCAGTGTGCCATTACCTTTAAGTTGATCCCGGTCTCGAAACTAGCAGCGATGGTTTAATATCTCCCCCATCTTTCTTGACATATGCCTTCCTGAACAGGTTTTTTGTGGCATCATTAATAATGGATAAAAGGTAGCGCTGAACGTCTGGACCCGCGGTGACAGCAGCATGCATGACAACTAGCGGGGTCTCGTTGCTAGGTAACGGTGCTGAAACCTCCTCCAAAAGGCTGCTAGCAAGTGACAGTTTTGGGCTATTGGCTATTACATACTTATTCTCTCTTTAAAAATAAGTATGGGAATGTGCAGACTTTCACCCTCCTAAATAATAATACACAGTGCCGAAGCCCCACAAGTGTGCACGCTGAAAGCCAAGGCGTGTCAAACTTTCAAACATAATAAAGCTCGTGCTTGTCTCAGCTACATTATCACAAAAACGTCAACCTTCTCCATTCAAATCTGTTCGTCCAATGAATTTTCTGCAGGGGCGTGACTAAATTTGAATGCCGCTCTCTGATTGGCTACTTGACGAAAACACACAAAGCTAGTGCACCCGCAAAGGGGTTTCTTCATATTTATCGAAGTTAAATCGAAGTTTTTACCGAAGTTGGAGGATAATGTAGCCGTAGGCTGAATATAGTACAGCTTATTGTTATATTACAGGCGTCCACTTTTTTTTCTCCCCGTAAACGCACCCATGTTTTTAAACTCGTGAGACACTAAAGAAAAGAAGACAAGTCACCTTTGTTCGAGCTGGATCGCCTAACGTAAGTTTAGCAGCTAACAGGCTAACGGTGCTAGTCTTTGGCTGGATGTTGGTTCAGATGTGTGAATGAATTAACTGGTTATGAATAAAGCTAAAGAGACAGCCGTAAGATGAACTCATTTGGGACACCACAGCCCTGACAGTGGTGTCCATAATGCGAAGTAATTTCTTCACTTTAAAGTAGTTATCACTGGAGCTGATATTAAAATGCTATAGATGAATTGTCACCATCAGTGTAGTGTAGGGCATAGATTTACTGTTTGTTATATAGTATATAATTTGGTATAGGCTATAGTGTATTGCTAACAAGTGTTATACTTGTGCAGATGGTTTATATAGCATGATTATGACCACTTTTATCGTACATAATTCATTTCTTACCGTAGTTGCACTCATGTTAGTGTAGTAATGGTCATGAGAGCATGCACTCAAACGCACAGTCTTGTATACCTCTACATCTGATTGTATTGTTATTACTATACGGTGTATACAATATATACCCAGTTGCCAGCATATTAGGTGCACTTAACTGTAACAAGTGCAACCGGCTTTTTGTTTATTTAATCTATCCTTTAGGTAGGTGTAGCTGTGTGCATGTCATCAAGAGCATGGAATTCAATATTTAATGTAGTCTGTATTTAGCCATGTTTTAATATAAAAAAAATTGAATAGCCAGAATTGCAACACATGCTTATGAACTTTGAGGTTATTTATGGTTGTAAAATTGTTTCTTCCAGGCTTCCCAGATTTCCTGTTCCTGTGTGGAAGAATTACCGGTCAGTATCCCAGTACTTAACTTTTGTTTTGGTGTGGGGTTTTTTTGCTGCCTCATGGTGTGATGCCAAGTGGTGCTTCCATATTTAGGTTTTGTTGTCAGAGGCAGTAGTCATTTTAGAGCATCAAAACACAGAAAATAGCTCACATGTGTTGTGTGTTAAGGATGAAATCATGTTCTTGTTTGTGACTCAAAAAGGAGTCGGCGATTAGCTCCCGTGAAGCTGTCATTAAAAACGGCATCTTTATTTTTCTTTCTTTGGACCTTTATGCATCAGTAACTTTTCTCTGTTTCACTTTTGTTCATGCACACTGTAGTTTTATGAGCCAGACAGAGTTCTCAGAAACATACCCAGATGGCATACGGTGTTGGAAAAAGCTGCAAGGATGTTGGCACAAAACAGTCAATCATTATATTAATATGCAGGAACATGTACGGCAAAGCTCCCAAAGCTCTGGGCATTAGTCACAACCATTTACAGCATTTACAGAGCAGCAGGAATAACAGGATTGTCAAAAAGTTGACTCCACCAACTTTATATATTCATTATATATATAATATATATATATATGATATATATATATATATATATATATATATATATATATATACACATGCAAGTTACAGGGCAGAGTTTGAGAGAGATTTGCTGTTATTTAGCTGTCATTAAAAACTGCAAAATATTGAAATCTCTCAAAAACTTTTAAAACTAAATATTATAATGTTATTATGTTGTTATTTAGTAGACAAATAACAAACAAGATTAGAGTCGGTACACTGGACTTGTCTGAGAAGTCAGAAAGTAATCCAACGTAACATTCACCACAATAACTAATTTCCTATTCAGGATTTTAAGTAAATAACTGTAACCTGTCATCTTAATAAAGACTTATGTATAATTATTGTCCTTCACTATTTTATTCAGTTTTTTTGCAAAATGGTAAATTTGAATATTCTTGAATAATAACAGAAAAGCTAAAAAAAAAAAAAGGCTTTGCACATAGTAGTGGATTTAATATAACAGAAATATAAAAATGTTTTGGTAACTAACAATTTAATTAAGGGCAGTGTGGCATTAACCTTCCATTGGGTGGTGGTTGGATACGTTTGTTAAGCATTGTATGTGCAGCATAGATTTTTTTCAGTTTTACTGCATTGCGCCTTAGAGATTTTTGTCTTTAATCTCAATTGAAAATTGAATTCAAGTGATGGGAAATGTTTCTTGTTATCAAAGCACCTGTTTGCGCTGCTGTGGGTCTAATGATTAACTCTAATACTTAACAAGAGGAACAGTTTATTAATCAAAGTTCCTGATATTAGGTTTTTGTGAATATTGGCTTCCTTGTTATGTATGGATTTGTAAACTTAGTAAGCAATATTACCTAATATAATATAATGTTTCATTGACTGTAAAATAGCACTCATCAATCACGTAATCTAATTATAATCATGTTACTACCATCCTGATCACTTCTTCATTTTGGGGTTTTTAATTTGAGCCAGCTTATCTTTGATGTAGCTGAACAAATGCTCTGTTGGAAACAAATAATCACTCATTATGGCTTCAGCTGCCAATATAATAGAGATAGGCCACCTACTGCATGTCTGTCTTGTAATTTAGTTGCTATTTAACATAAAGATGTAACCCAGTTTGCAAATAACTGGCCTGCCCCATTTCCCATATTGTGTGTGTGTGTGTGTGTGTGCGTTCAGGGGCGGGGCTGACGGTTTAAACTTGGGGAGCTAATGGGTGTGGCAAGAATGACCTCATGCTGAAATTAGGTAATGGCTGGTTTAGATTTTTACTTGAAGCAGTCTCTACTTTCCATGTAGCACGCTTAATTGCTGTCCTTTCCTTTGGTGGAGGTAGCGTACATGCAGCAAGTCTCTCTGCTTTTTCCCAGATTTTCAGTTTACTTTGTTTTTTGGGGGAGGTTTTTTTTTGGTTGGTTTGTTTGTTTTTTAAACCAATCATGCAACAGGTTTCTGGTTGCTATTTCGTTCTTTTCAGCTACTTCCTAGGCCATGATTTCCATTCACACACACTGTAGATATTTTTTCCTCTTGCTTTGCTATACCTGTGGAACACACAACCTCTCCAAGCCTGGGTGAAGTCCCCGTCCATCCTAGAAGATTGACAGTTTGGCTGGCCCCGTGCATTCATTTCCGCCCCACTCTCCCGCTTCTTGCTTACCCCGCTTGTTCACGCTGCTGTTTGGTTGGTGTTGCCATGGCACCATGCAGCCAGAAAGAGGCTTCACATGCAGCATCTTGTGTTCTCTTCACAGAGGGCCGCTAACAAGCGATTGAGGGCCAGTGACGCAAAACACACATTACACGAAAGCAGCTGTGTGGACTGACGCTCAGGATTCTGCAGCTTTAACAGTCGTGGGTTTACCTTCCCCTGTCAACATTCAGCAGAGGGACTGCTGCAGACTCGAACAAATTGGGTGACCATTCGGTTCACCGAAGAGTTTTTTAGGTTTTTTTTTTCCTCTCAGAGTCTTGGTGCTAAACGCAACCATTTTTTCGGGAACGAAACTGGGATTTTCCCTCATATTATGCACTTCAATGGATACAGGTGGCTCAGTGGTTAGCACGCGTGCTGAGGAACAGTCCTTTCACGTTCGCTACAGGTAGGACTTTTGTCTTTTCACTAAAGTGTAGTTAGAGTGTAGAAAGTGTGATTGCTTTCCCAGTCTCTAGTTTCAGATGGAGTGTTGGTGAAGTGTTTTGTTGATGCCTAAGAGGAGCAATGCTATTTATAGTCATTGAAATATTTGTAATGTAAGATGTTTCACGTACCCAGTTGAAGAAGTGACGCTATGTTTAGTATTGAAGCTTAAGTTAAATGATAGACTGGAGGAATCATTTCACACTGTGGTCTGGGACTTTGTTGACTAAGGCAGGTAAGTTTTCTTTAAAAAAAAAAGGGGGGGAGCATCTTGCAGCTGTCCTTACATTGCCAGGTAAAGCACTCGGGCAGCAGATGTGACCTGCCAACCACATAAAGACCTGCGCCCGCCAGCTTCAATATTTAAACAAGCCCTGAAATATTCATCATTGCTCCCTGTGTTTATGTCCACATGCGTGTCCATTTTATTTAGATAGCTTAGGCGTGTGTTTGATAAGAGGGTGGATTATTTTTACAATACTGGCTAGATTGTTGACATCAGTAAATTTATTCCACCTAGAGGTGCACAAATATATATCGAACAAACAGCTTTGTTTGACTGCCATTGGCTAATCAGCAAATAAGACATTGTGCAGATACAGATTTTATTTGTCATAATGAATTATTTGTGTGCTTGGAACAAAAAGGGGAATAGATATCAAAAACAAAATAAACATTTTTACTTGGTAGTGGTGAAATAGTTATTTTAAACACTGGTATCAGCGCAGAATTTCACCCGTTCATCAGTGCATCCCTAATTCCATTACACGTCGCTACAGACTCTGTTTGTCTGACAGATCTAATCAATCTGTACAGCACTCACCGGCTTTGTAATCTCTCAGGTGCATACTCTACAGCCGTAATCTCAGGTGACCAGGTCACCAGGAGAGTGGGGCTTGGACGAAAGACAAGCAGATTAGCCGAGAAAACGCTGATAGAGCAGTTTCCTTGCTGGCAGGCATTGGAAGTTAATGCTGTGACAACATCACACGCGTCTCCTTGAAAGTTTTCCAGTGTGTGATGCTAAATTATCTCTGTGACGTCAGATGAATTATGGTTTTGATATTACCTAGGACGAATGCAGTTTAGTTTTTAGGGCATTTTTGTATTTGAAAGAGAAAAAAATCTTTTCAACTCGAAGTTGGTCTAAGGTAATCTCTCCATGCTTCGGAGAAAGAGAAGGAGCTGCAGCCTGGAGGTTTTTCCAGTGGATACCTCAGTAGATGCCTCTCAGATGTTCCATGTGCTGCTGCTGTTGTTGTAAGACACAAAAAGCCAGCAGGTAGGCTAGCATTTGCCTCAGCTAGAGTGTTAAATGATAGTGTTAACGTGGCAGTAAACACAAAGTAAGCTCTTTAATATAAGGCCTAAGGCCGCTGAGCTGAGCTCGATTGAACTTTATTGTTCTTACACCATGTTTGCCTTTGTTCTCAAATTATAGCCTAGCTGGATGGTGAGACAAGCTGTTTGGTGTTTTTGCGTCATTTCTGGGTCTGTTTTTGCGAGCTTTCAGATAACCATAGGGTGGTTACAGGAGGAAATCTTGTTATACAACCTGAATAGATTTTTTTGTTAAGCCATTATGTCACTAACAGTACAGTTTCCTGAAAAACAAAGTTGGTTTATCTGACAGTTTTTGCTAAGCACAAATATGCCACTAAATTTGCCTTCACAGCCACTGACTGACACTCTTTTCATCTGGCTTAAAACATTTAAACCCCATGAGTGTTTGTTACAGACATTCATGTATTTGCTGTACTTCAAAAACAAATTTATTGGGTGTTTTGATTTTATTTCTTTTGAAGAAGTATACAGATGTCCAGTGTTGTCCAGATGTTTTTTTTAATCTTTGCCAGCACAGATCTTTTACACGATCTGTTATAAGGTGTTTAAAGTTCTAAAGCAACAGCAGCAAACATTACAAATACTGAATATCAAAGGTTCAGTTTTGGTTCAGCTGATTGGAAAAGGAACCTGTTTTGCTTTCTGGGGTAGGTCAAAAGGATGTGAGATCTACTATAATAAACACGCTCTATTGTTTTCTGTAGATGGAAGGAAGTGGCTAAACATTCCTACTTGCTGAAAGCCTTTGCTTCGAAGGACGTTTTGTTTTTCAGTCGTGAACGGAGCCATTTGGCTGTCGATTAGAGGACGAGGAGATTTTAGAGTTTATGTTTTTGAAGAAGAGAAGTCCAGACTGTGCTCCTCTCTTCTTTAGGATGGAGGTGTCCTGCCTGGAGCTGGCGCTGGAGGGTGAGCGCCTCTGTAAGGTGGGTGACTACAAAGCAGGCGTCTCCTTTTTTGAAGCTGCCATCCAAGTGGGTACAGAGGACCTCCAGGTGCTCAGTGCCATCTACAGCCAGCTTGGAAATGCCTACTTCCACCTGCACGACTATGCCAAGGCCTTGGAGTTCCACCGGCACGATCTCACCTTGACGAGGTTGGACACATGAGAAACAGCTCTGTAAAAGGCCCTGCTGAGTGCAGCACAATGTTTATTTATTAACAGAGTGACGTGTCTTGTTCAGGACAATTGGCGACCTGGTCGGAGAGGCCAAAGCCAGCGGTAACCTCGGCAACACATTGAAGGTGCTGGGTCGGTTCGATGAGGCTGTGGTTTGCTGTCAGAGGCACTTGGACATAGCCAGAGACATGAATGACAAGGTGAGGCAACGTATTCGAGAAAATAAGCAATAAAGAATAAAAGTCAGATATTTGTATTCATGTATTTGAGAGTTTCAGAAGAAAGTGACCTTCACCACTCGTGTTTCCGGTTAGGTGGGGCAAGCGAGGGCACTCTATAATTTTGGAAATGTGTACCATGCCAAAGGCAAAAGTATCTGCTGGAGCGGAGCTGAGCCCGGAGATTTCCCAGAAGATGTCATGATGGCACTGAGGAAAGCAGCAGAGTACTATGAGTAAGAAGGAGAGCGTGTGATTTAATCAGAGTCATTTAACATTAGAAATAACAAGTTCTGTTACTTTGACTGTTGTGTCAAGTATCCAGTGTATTACAAAGCGAGCTGCTGGGTGACCGTTTGATTGCATATGCATTGTCAGGGCAAACTTGGCGATAGTGAAGGAGCTTGGAGATCGAGCTGCTCAGGGTCGAACTTATGGCAACCTTGGCAACACACACTACCTGCTGGGAAACTTTCGCAAAGCCGTAGCTTCTCATGAACAGGTGAGGGTGAACTCTGAAAAGTGTCTTTTGGTATCCACGATGATGTTTTCTTTTAGTAAGTTACTTATTACGCCTTTTTAAATACAATGTTGAAATTCAGTGTTTCTGTTTCAGCGTTTGCTCATTGCTAAGGAGTTTGGGGATCGATCAGCAGAGAGGCGAGCTTACTGCAACTTGGGGAATGCGTATATCTTTTTGGGGGAATTTGAAGTGGCAGCTGAACATTACAAGTAAGCCACACCTACATATGTGTATTAATGTTTGTTGTTGTTGGCCGCATTTGGTCTCTAGGCCTGTGTGACTGGATCCTTAATCACTTAATCCTACATTGTCACCATGATCGTCTCATGTCCCCCCAAAAAAAGAGGAAATTGAATTATCAAATAACTGTAACATTTTTAGACACTTTTCCTTACACAATAGTGGCAATATCTAAAATTCTATCATTGTATTTATGCATCATATTATGTTCCTATGAGCTCCTTCTGGGAAAGCAGGCCTGTATTGTATGAAGAAAACATAAAGCCAGTGTGCATTGTTTGAAGCATCTTGTCTGATTGCTTGTTAGGAAGACACTGCAGTTGGCGAGGCAGTTAAAGGACCGAGCCGTGGAAGCTCAGGCCTGCTACAGTCTCGGCAACACCTACACACTTCTGCAGGACTATGAGAGAGCCATAGACTATCACCTCAAACATCTCATCATAGCTCAAGACCTCAATGACAGGTACAGATGCAAACACAAGGTTTTATGATGCTTCTTTTGACGTAACTATGCCACAGTTAAATGGTATTTGCTTATGTATGGTTTCATTCTGTAGGATTGGTGAGGGCCGTGCGTGCTGGAGTCTTGGAAATGCCTACACTGCACTGGGAAACCATGACCAAGCCATGCACTTTGCTGAGAAACACCTGGAGATCTGCAGAGAGGTATGCACTGCTCATACTATCTTCACAGCAAAGCATTTCAGAAGTACTCAAAGCAAACTTATTAAGAACAGATACAGAAATCCTTCAGCAGTAAAATTAACAGTTGGTTTGTTCCTTCTGTTTTTTTGTTGTTGTTGTTGTTTTCAGACTGGAGACAGAAGCGGGGAGCTGACAGCTCGTATGAATGTATCTGATCTCCAGACACTTTTGGGTTTGAGCTACAGCACAAATACCTCCACTGTTTCCGAAAATAAGGATATCGACTACAGCCTGCACGGTAAAAACTGTGTGACCTTCCCTATGCCCCTTGCTATAATATTTCAGATGCTTTGAATGTGTAGATTACGTAACATTGTTATTGTTTTACAGGAGCCAGGCCCAGGATGAGCAAACGACATAGCATGGAGAACCTGGAGCTGGTGAAGCTCACTCCAGACAAAGTAAATGTAGGAACTGCTCCACTGTACTGCTCTGCTCACACCTCATCTACAAGAAGGGCTTCTTGTTACATCACCCTTTGCTATTGAACTTGTGATGATTGTGATCCATTTCTGTGCTGAAGGGTCAAAAGTGGAACAGCGACATCTTGACCAAACAGTCCAAACCCTCGCTGGCTAAGAGCTCCTCCAAGCTCTTCTTTGTTGGTCGTCTGCGAGGGAAGAAGTACAAGTCTGGCAGCTCCAGTAAGGTCCTCCAGGACACCAGCAATACCCTGGATACCAGTCAGCCACCTGCACAGGGACCACAAAAAGTACGCAGACCTGGGGAATTCATTTGAAGATCACTCAGAGAGAACTCATGTATTCAAGATCAAACAACTTTTGCTGTTTTATTTTTATTTTTATTTTTCAAGTTGTTTGTTTTTGTTTTCCAGCGACTCAGCCCCGACATGCTCGGAGACGACGGCTTCTTTGACCTGCTGAGCCGATTCCAGAGCAACCGCATGGATGACCAGCGATGTTCGATACAGGACCGAGGCAGCAGGTTATCGCTAAACAGCGGCCCAGAGTCGCCTCCCAGGACCATCAGGAAATGTAGGTCCATGCAATCCACCCACACAAAAAATATAACCACTGTTAAAATAATTTATAATTTGCGTACTTATTTATTTTCATTTGTAGCCATGTCAGAGTCTGCCAATGTGTCAGGCGCTCAGGGCAGGCGCTTAGAGGAGTCATCAGCAGCAGGGGGGAGCCTGCCAGGACTCAGGCTCAACCAAAACAGCAACCAGGCCGTGCTCAGCCACCTGATGGCCAACGCTGACAGCGCTGAGCCTGATGATGACTTCTTTGATATGCTTGTCAAGTGCCAGGTAACAGAAAGAGCATAGTTTACTGAATAGTTTGCTAATACACATTTATATAGTGCTGGGTGGGCACACTTGATATTCAAACACCGGTATAAACAGAAATATTTTAGCTCCTATTTAAAATAATTGTGTAGTTAAAGAGTCCCAGCAGTGGCATCCATCCTATACAAGAATGATGTTTTTGAAGTGGATGCTGAAGGTAACAGGAAGCCAGTGTAACATAAGTAGAAGAGTGATGTCTGTTTGTTGTAGCCAGAGGTCAGGAGGCAGGATTCTTATTACCTTGCAAGAGATCAGCTGCACAAAGGAGCAAAGTATATTACAAAGAAAAAAGTTAGAAACAAGATTATAAACATCCTGTTACTCAGACATCAAAGTCATACTCTTTGCTTTCACCGTATTCCTTCCAGGGCTCCCGTTTGGATGACCAGCGGTGTGCTCCTCCCCCTCCTCCAGTCCGAGGGCCCACCGTACCAGATGAGGACTTCTTCAGCCTCATCATGCGGTCGCAGGCCAAACGAATGGACGAACAACGCGTCACCCTGCCTTCTGCTGCAAACGCTGCATCTAGGCCAAGCTCCAACTAAACAAAGCACTAAAGGGACTGTGAGGTCTTTTGTTTAATGAAGGTGTGGACAGTATCGTGATGGACCAGTGATCACTTCCTTGTCCTTTAGGACAACACATAGCATTATCAGCACTGTATGCAGTTGACAGTATGGGGGGGGCGGGGGAACTCAGATTAACAAGGACTTTTCGCACAGCTTGTACAAAGATGAACTCAGAGTAGCATCAGGGACAAAAGTGTTTTTTTAATAATTGTTTTTAATAATTCTGTACTGCTGCATACTCTCACTTCACCCTGTGTATTTTTAAATACACCACTGCAGGTATGTTTGTATTTATTGTTCTTGTCCCATGAACTGCCGTCCCACTGCTATGAAGTAGTAGAGGTATACTCATAGTGGTGTTTTAAATCACTCTTTTCATGTATTACAGCCCTTTACAGATGTGGCATACATGGCAGTGTGCGTGTCTTGTGCGTGTCTGTTTGATGTGATTTCATGGAGTTTCTGAGTTGTGCCATGTTGAAAGTAAAATGTAAATGTTTGAAGGTGTGATCTGTTCTGATTTCTGTGGAAACTTTTCATGAAAAAGTGACCATGGTGCTTTATGAATCTCATTGAGAAGAGTGTGTCTGTTTGTATGAGGTTTTTGTTTGAGTTAAGTTCCTGAAGTCGCACAGGAGGCACTTACAAAAGCTACTATGAGCAAACTGATAAAGTATGGATTTAACCCATGTACAGTCCGTGTCTCTTACCCTTTTGTACTAAATATTATGAGTTCAGAGGAATAAAACATGTCTGTTCATGTAGCCATCGTGACTTATTTTAAAATGTTCAGCATCAAGTATTTAATCCAAAGAAGAAAAGCAAAACACAAAATGCAAAGTTTGTGTAAAAGACACTTTATTGAACGTACCAGCAGTCAGACTTCAGTTAGCTTGAACTCATCTGTCACTTTTAAAAACAAGGCTTAATACAAGAGCCACTAGCATTTCAAAAACAAACTAACTGTACATACATAAACACAACTGAAATAAATACATCTATGTACGTATTAGTTTGGCCTTCGTTGTTAAAATAATATATACTATACATTAACATATAAACTTAAATATGCATCTCTGCAAGTAAGTCAATATTAGAAGACGATGTTAAAAGGACAAAGTGCGCAGGTTAAAATAAAAAATAAAATAATATGCATATGCCCCAAACACTGGTTCTAAATAAATATCAAAACACCCGTGCGTCCATCCAGATTCCATTGTGCATACGGTCAGACCCTTTTTTGGGGAAAAGACTGCCATCTACTGATATTACACACACACAGCAGTAGACAAGCCAAAGCTTTTGAGCACAGCCAAATCCAAACTGTATGCAAGGGCGCCCAACCAATAATCACATGCTGTACTTCCCTTTGATACTAACATAGTAACGAGCAAGCCACTGCAAAGACACCGGAACAGCTTCAGTGCAAAAAAAAGAAAGAAAACAAAAAAACAAACACTGATTTTAAATTTAAACACACTAGCTCGTTTACACAGTTGGAGCTGCAGTAATACAGTGCATACAGTAATGTTAGACACCCCACGGGGAGGCACAAGATAGCCTGACTTCCATAGATTCGGCCTCCCGAGAGGAAAAGCTCACTACTGAAACACTGGAAAAACTACATTTTACATCAAATTTTTGTCTTTCTTAAACAATAGCAGCGTCTCACCAGCTGTAAAAATAATGATATGCAAAAAGAGGAATGTATGATTCTCAAAATGACTTAACAAAATTTGATCTTAAAAAAAGGACCATTTTTTGATTTTTTGTTTTTTGTTATGGAAACTGAGAACTCAAGGAAGGCACCATCATGAACAAAGCACTCCTGTCCTGTCTCTCCTACTCATCCCTTTAGGAAAAAGGACATGCAGCAACTGATTGGTGTGAGCAGAGAGCAAAAACGCAGGGCGAATTACAGGACGAAGAACGACGAAGAATCCTGCAGTTTTACTCCTCAGTGTGGTGATCAAGAAAGGAGAACATGCAACAAGTGTGCTTTTGATGTGTCCCAGGTGTGAGTCCCATTTGCTTTACTACAGACAGGAGGGAAAGGCTTGTTCACCAGTTTGTGTACCTATGAGTGTGTGTGTGTGTGTGTGTGTAAGGGTGGGTCAGTGTTTACAATGCAGAGGAGCAGTAATATTTTAGAGGAATGTGTCAGATAGAAACAACTGGCTCTGTGTGTATGTGTGTGTGTGTGTGCGCATACAAGTGTGTGTGTGTTATGGATTGTGTGTCCAAAGTGTGACAGTGCGATCAGCAGAGGATGAGAGGAAGGACAGGTCTTGTGTGTGCCATCGGCACTGGATCACTTTGTCACCGTGTTCTCCCACCACGGTCAGAGGCAGCTGTTTGGTCAGGTCACCTAGAGAGACGCAGGAGGAGGCAGAAAACCATCAGACACGCGCTAACATGTGGCCTCAAATATATACATACACTCTTAAATCTTTTGATATGTGGTGTTAAAGGATCTGCGACATCTTAACTAGCTGCCCACATGGACAAACCAAACTCTTTACTGACACACGAGACAAAGATTGTTATTTGGCCACAGTGACAAGAGGTGCAGTATATTTGGAGGCGTTCAACCCTAAGAACACTGTACCAGCTGTCAAACATGCTGGTGGTAGCATCCTGCTCTGGGTTGTTTAATGTTGGGACATTGCACAAAGTGAATGGAATAATGATAAAGGAGTATTACCTCCAAATTCTTCCAACTTCACCTCGAATCTACAGCTCAATGGTTAAAACTTGGACACGTCCAAATGTGATGCACCTATGATGTAACTCAGTCCCCTCTAGTGGCAGACCTGGAGCCAATCTCACAATCATCCTTTTAATTTATATTTTATTTAAAGGAGGTGGGGAAACCTTCTATAAAACAGGCATACTTATCATCATCATTATAATTATTATTATTACAATTACTTCTGATTATTAAGACTCAAAAGATTGTTTTTTTCCCCAGATATTAGTGATCAAACAAGAGTGGCTTTTTAATGAAACATTTTTAAACTTTGTTTGAAGTGATTCTATTGAATTAAGTGCTGTTACAGATGTTTTAACTATTGTAGCTATACCACATCATATCCAGATGCAACCACTGTATGCGCTCTGAAGGTAGACATACCTTGGAGGTTGGTGACCACAACCTTTGTGTCATAGGAACCAGTGAGCAGGTAGTGCGCTCCGGGGGAAAACCTAACGGATCGAACGTCACTGGTGTGCGGCCGGTACACCTGGACGATGCGTCCTCCTCTGATGTCATACAGCATGCATGCGCTATCTTCCTGTCCTGTTGCTAGGAGACGGCCACTAGGATCAACTGCGACTGAGGCAACTGGACTCCCTGTGTAGTAAAGAAGGGGTGTAGTTGTATGAACTGTCATTATTTTCAAATTGAGAACAACAGAACCAATGATAACATTTACTATTTCTGGTATCTTGGCTCACAATTCCCAAACACTTGCTATATTAAGAGGTGAAACACATGATGCGAGCCAAACCTGAGCCATGGAAAGCAGTTCCCACTACCCGCACACAGCTGGGCACTCTGAGGTCCCAGAAACGCACCGTCTTATCTTGAGAGCCGGAAGCGATCATCCAGCCTCCCCACGTGTACAGAGACAGGATGTGTCCTGAAGAGAGATTACACATTGTCCACTTTCAGCATCATCCTTACTCTCTCTGACTTCCACTTTGATTTGTGCTGGACAGATGGAGGGATGGAGCAGTTACCTGTATGTCCACTGAGGGCGTGCAGACCCTGTCCTCTCTGGCAGTCTGTGGTGTAGATGTTACAGTCTCCGGCCCCGGCACTGATCAAGATGGCTCCTCCACTTTCAGGCCCCTCCATGAAGGCCAGGTCTCTTATGGTACCGTCATGCATACTAAACTCCAGGTCTGGGCCTAGGATGCACAAAAATAAACAAAAATGAGAACACTGGCAATGCCACAAACGGGACGACCACCACACATTCACGCTGAGGACGCTTACCTGTGGCGTTGCACGTCTCTGCGCTGAAAGGCAGCACTTTGACATATTTGTCATTGGAGCCTGTAGCCAGCAGCTGCCCACAGTGGCTCCAGGCCACACAGTAGATGGACCCTTTGTGGTGTTTGTTCCTCTTAAAGCGAACCACCGGCTGCTTTGTTGGACTTGAACCACTGAGGAGAGGAAAAGGTGGTCAGCTACTGTATGCAGAGATGAAAATAAACAGTTACTGGTTTGAACTTTCCAACTATTTACACACTAACTTTAACTAATATGGAAGAGAGGTTTATAAGCTAACTGACAGATCAGTGACCACATGGCAACCACCAGTCGCTAGGGAAAAATGTGTATTGCACATCTAGTTGCTGGCTGTTATGTGGTCATTAAAAGGTACTAAAAAGTCTACTTTTCACTCATATTTTAAAGGATCAGAAACAAAAAGATGGATTTTAACAGAGATGTGATGGATCATACTAAACAAAAAAAATGGAAAAGAGAACATCTGTTAACATTTAACATTCACTTTTTTGATTTTTGTTACCTCGTGTCGAGCGTCTCTGGATAAGCGCACACGCGTAACGTTTTGGAGTTGGAGCCCACAGCGTACAGCGCTCCAGACGGGTGAAAGGCAACGGCTCGAATAGCCTGAGTGTCTTCCAAAGAATGCACCGGTACAAACAGGCTTTTTGGTTTGTCACCCTGAAAACACGCCATATATACGAAAAACACACATTAGCAATGAGATTACAGCCCCGTAATCTCACCTGATCTTCTCTACCCTATGACATGCATACTGCTGTGACATCACTGCCATTCAGATAAAACTGTTATAATCCGCTTAGCCAAATTAGCATTACACTGGATCATTTTAAAGTGCAATGTAAACAACAGAGAATGTGCTGAACTTTAAAATCACACCGCACAAGGTCAGAGCTAAACTAAGGGTAACACCTGAGTAACAACCTGAAACTGATTATTAACACCAGGTCTGTCATAACTGTTGTTTCTAGTGACGGCTGTCATTCTGCTGTCACCGTGTGTGTGTGTGTGTGTGTGTGTGTGTGTCCGTCCCTACCTCTTTAATTCGGGATAAAGAGCCTGGAGAGTCACCTTGTTGGCCTCCTTTTGGTTTTTGCCCACTGTAAAAAACAAACAAACAAAAAACAGGGGCCAGTAATTCAACAAGCAGGTTTAAAAAAGAAAAACAAACAAAAGCAAACTCACACAAACCTCATTGTGGCGACAGGGGACTCATTTGGAGGCGGCACAGGCCGACCCCCTACGGTGCGTTGCGGGGTGCTGCTGAGCACCCCTCCCCCTTGGGTCCGGCTCTGCTCGGGGGTTACAGACGGAGGGTTGTTATTGTCCTCGGAGGCGGGCGTGTTCCCGTTGCCATTACACTGCTGCGTCAGAGATTTTACCTCTTCTCCCAAATTCTCCATCCCCACGTTGAGCTCTTCCAGCTTCTGGATGGACCTGCAACAACCAAACACACGAGTTCTGTCTCCAAAGAGGCAACTTGTTTTCTTCTTTCTACTAAAGACTTGTACCTGCAGGCCGACAGCCTGGTTAGAACTACAAAGGAAAACTCAAATATTAATGTAATTATTCACAGCTAGCCTTGTGAATAATGTAGAGTGCTACGTAGACTGGGAGAGGGAGGATGGGGAGGATGTCTCTGAGGGCAAATCAAAGAGCTTTTGTCCCGCTAGAAGAAAAAAAACCCCAAAAAAACTATTTTGTCACCTCATTTTTAATCACTGAGCTGAAGCTAACTGAAGTGGTTTTGTGGTTAGAGGACATACAGTAAAAATATACATATAACATAATGCTACTGCAGTTTTGAGAGGAAACTGTGTCTAATATTGTGTACAACACAAACACACATGAGGTGGTGGTCCCATGTGTTATGTTGTAGCTGATTAGAGCAGATGGTGCAGTATAGACAGGAGGGGGTGTGCCATGCAAGCGAATCCACATGGGACTCGTCGTTTTTAAGAGCCTTAATATGTTAACCTTTTCTGACAGCTGCTCCTCTGCTGTTATACGACGGTCAATGTCATGCAGGCTTCACTTCAGCAAGCTGTCCCACAACTACCATGACAAGTGCGCCATACGACTGAACAGCTGTCTGTACCATATTTCCCCGAACTGTGAGATGAAGTCTCATTTTGGGGATCTGGTCCATTCTCCCCAGTTTAAGCTACTGCATTGCACTGTTGGTACAACCCAACCCTTCACGTGTTTACAGTGAAACATCTGCAGGGCTATATATATAGCTGCTGGATGAGATTAAATGAATAAATCAACTGCATATAACAAGAAATAACAAGAATTCAGTTTTTAAAATGCTTTGGTTATGCAGTCTACAGACAGATATCTGTATATGAATAAGAAGAATCTGCAAGCAAGCAAAATGTTTAGTATTGGAAGCTTTCTGGTTTCCATTTATCATCTGTTAGGCTCTAATGACCGATAACATTTGAAGGTTTTGGTCATGTGCAGGCATAAAGTCGAGCTAAAGGCAGACTGCATTTGCTCAAATTCAAACTTGACTAATGCTTAATGGAGAATCTGCTTTATTAACTTTTATCACTTTATCCACATTTGAAAACAATGGCCGGCAGACTAAACAGGAAGTCTTGGCCTGAATATCCAAAACCCAACAGGAAGCCCTGAAAATCAGGCCGTTACCTGCGGAGGCTGAGTCAGCAGTTTAGCTGACTCAGCTGACTTGATACAAAAAAGCAGGACGGGACTTTAGAATAAGAAAGTTTATGTGAATGAAAGGATGAGCTTCAACAAATAAAAGATCTTGTAAACAGCATGATTATAGTGCTGAAGTAGACGCCACCCGTCCATGTCTATGCGCCTGCTTTTGTTTCTTTGTGTGAACCACACCTCTGGCTGAATGTGCAAACAGAGAACGCACATTCCTCATCTTGCAAAGAGCATTTAAGTCATTTCGTTCGCTGCGTTCGTACCTGTTGAGGAACTTCTCTGTGAGGCTGTGCTGCATGTCGCTGGGCGGGGGTTCCTGCTGGACCCCTCCCTCCAGCAACATCTGCTGGTACATCTGCCTCTGCTGCTGCTTCTGCTCCAGGTGCTGCTGCACGCGGAGGCGCTGGCGATAAAACTCCTCATACTTCTCTGTTGAGTCACGAAGCTGGGAATGAAGCATAAATATTTAATATTAGAAGCACATTATTTATACCTTTCTTTTTATTGAGCTGCATCATGTTGCACACAATTGAAGGGATAACCTGTAAAACATGGTGTTGCAACTAACCATGAAATCAAAATGTGTTTCCACCAGACCTGACCCGGCCTGCCGTCGCAGAGGATCACCATAATGAAGTTTACAGGATGATGGTGGCTTTGATGAAGCTACTCATCAACCGTGACTTTCTTCTACTGCTTCATTCATTTTAAAGGTTCAGTTCAATGTGAAATCAGATTTCCATTCAGATTGTTTCACACTGAATTGCACAGTTTTGTAGATCAGCTGATGTCACAGATGTCTGCCTTCTCAAGTACACTGAATTTGTGAAGACTATGCAGCGATGCGCTCCAGAAATCATGACCTCTGACTGAAAACGTCACTGAGATTCTAGGGTATGAATCTGAAGATCCTACGTCGCCTCATCCTTGAGTTACCGTATTCACAAACTTGGGTGATTACGCCCCCCCGCCCCGTAAGGTGACAATAATACACCAGCAGCCTTTAACAGCTGAGGAGTAAAAGAAAAAAAAACTTTAAAGAAAAAAATGAAATCACAAAACTTGTTGAGAGCAGTTTGATCTAAAAACTAGTAACCGGGTCGAAATATCAGCCAAAAACAAATTACTTTTTTTGACATGTGCTCTCCATTATATTCAACATAATGCATCTCTACAGTGGACATCCAAACTCACGCAGAAACAATGCAAACTGTTCTAATGTAACGCTTTAAAAGAAAAAGCTGCACAAACCAAGCCACACCAGGCAGCTTCAACACTGCTCAAAGGCAGAAGTGCGATCATGTGACCCCTGCTCCGCGCCAGTTCAGGTATCGGCGGAGGAAGGAGGGGTCAGACAGGGAGCTGAGGACAGATCATTTCCCCCCTCTGTCCTCTGCTTCCTGTCCTCGCAATCTGATGGGAACAGACCTACCGGGTGTTGGGGGGGGAGGACAGAGACGCTGGCATCGCGCCAGCTTGAAAAAGGGACAGAGAACAGAGAGGAAGAGAGGGCAGGGACGTGACTGTGAGATCACAGAGGTCCCAAAGTCTGCTTCTGTTTCTGGCCTCTTTGTGTGTCTCCAAGGTGACGGGGAAGGCAGAGGAAAGCACCAGCTTCACACTGAGCTGCACAAGAGGCCCCAGAATAGAAACCATGTGACAGACAGACACAGATACTGTGTTCACGATGTGTTTACGGGCAACACGAGGGCACTGATGAATCATTTTTGTGGCTGTGCTCCTAGGCTCTCGAGCCACATGTCCCCACTGACCCCGGATCATGACCTGGATCCACCAGCCTCATTGGTTACACAAAGCAATCGTTACAGAGCATATTATTAATGTTTAAATAGCTAGTGATGACTTTAGAAAGCATAATACAAATGTGTATGTACGATTTCCTTAATGCACTCTCATCCACACTAGATAACAAAGCCTGGGCTGCCAATCAGAAGTGAAGAAAGACTAAAATACCAAATACAGACTAATCGGAACTGGTACTGTAGGCAACACCCATTAACGAAAGAAAACAATTAGGGAAGCTTAATAAAACACAGCACTTGTTTGGAAATGTGTTCGCATGCAACAGGCCTAACCAGTTCAAAAAGCAAAAGTCGCTGATGTTTACCTCATTCCTGTCAGCGGAACCAGCTGACGGAGCGTCTTCGCCCGGAGCTGAGGCAGGACGCGTGCTCTGGGCTCCAGCTGAGCCCATCATCTTATCCACAGGTGTGTCTGTCCTCGACCTTCACCGAGAAAACACAAACCCCAGAAAATCAATCAAATAAATCAACATCAATAATGGATCTTGCTCCCTTTTTGTATCTCTAGGAAAAGATTTAGAGACAGGAAATCTGTTTAAGCTCCAAATCTAAGCTCTTACGTTTCAGGGGATTCCTCAAAGATGCTGTGGCAGTCAGAGCTCTCCATCATGAGACTCCTGCTCAAGCTCTGCCCTCCTGCTCCCGGGTAGTGAAAGTTGGCAAACGAGTGGGACATCGGAGAGACCCCTTTACCCGGCGCTATTTCCCCGGCGCTCGCTCGCTTATCCTGGCCGGAGAGCCCGTAGGACAGCCCGTCCAGCGCTGGGTTCAAGGAGCGCGACATGTAGGTGTCAGCGGACTGCGGGCGGCGAAGGGGGGAGGAGGGGTATGGCGACAGTTTGCTGATGAGCGGGGTGAGGAGATCAGAGTAGCCGGTCTTAGCAGGCTTGACCAAGCGGTCTATGTGGATGTTGAGCTGCTTCTGTTCGAAGGCGCAGGAGAAGACGGTCTGGGCGAGGTTCTGCATCCAGGAGAGCAGCGACAGGTCCAGGTCGTCGCAGCCGTTTCCGCACAGCATGTCGACGCCCAGGAGGACCTCGCTCTCTGTGATCTCCTCGCCCGTCGCTTTGCTCTGCACATAAGCGTCCGAGAAAGACCGGTTAGAGGCACAAACTCACTCAGGCCGCAGTCTTTACGTTAAATTTTAGCGTTTCACACCTGGCAGAACTCGACACAGCACTCATAGAGGACTCCCTTGAGAAGCAGCTGAAATAGTCGATCCCTGCTGGCCTTGAATCCAGCCTCACTCAGCTTCCTGTCTGCGGGGATGAACTCGGCCACCATGGTGCAGGCCTCCTCGAAACACTGAACTCTGGCCGTGCTCGGGTTCCAGTCCTGAGGGGACGCCAACAGAGAAATGAGACACAAAAGAAAACGCATACACAGTTTCCTCCTGCTGCTTCGATATTATGCAAGTCTTATTCTGTAACAGCAGACTGCGTGCCTTGAACTCAGCATGATTTGTGAGGCGAGGGAGTGTGAGGAGCAGACACAGCTTGCTGTAGTCGTCTTTAGACGGACAGAACTCCTCCAGGGCGTGGAGGCATTTGACAGCTTCCTGCATGGTGAACTCCAGCTGAAAACACATGAAATATATATTTTTATGTAACAGCTGATCAAGGAGACGATTCCTCTAAAAAACAGAATCAAGCTTCTCTCAAAGAGCACACTATTGTTTTGGTTTTTGCCCTGTCATACTGCCACGCGCTGAAAAATCACCACCAGCACACAATCAGGCCCGTTACACAAGTAATACACACCCCCAGCTACAATATTAACTGTGAGCATGCTCACTAGTACACGATATGCACAGATGTCCAAAGAAGTGTGAGCTAATCCAGTTTAACAGGACACGATGGCTCCGACAAAGCATCACCGGCAGCATCCACAACTACATCATGTTACAGCAGACTCACAGCTAGTCTAATTTGAGAGGATAGATGGAGTTTTCACGCAAGTCTGGTTGTCTGATTATACAAAATAGTGTGTGTCTGACTTCAAATTATTAGCAATTAGGACTAACAGAGAAATTAGAATCATCTCTCATATGAATCTTTTATAGCCTCAGCAGGGGAGTTTATGACAATGTGAATATTTTATTATGTACCTATTATTTCTGCAAAACATTTAAAAAGGCTCTGAAAGTTAAATATGTCTGGACTCTTTTGGTCTGGTACATGTAATAATCCATCTATTACCAAGAAATCCAGCCATCTATTTTCCTTTGACCCAATCCAGCTGTCACTGGGCAAAACGTGGGGTACTCACTGGACAGGCTGCCAGTCCATCGCAGGGTTAACACATCGAGACAGACCACCATTCATGCTCTCATTTGTAACTACGACCTATTAACCAAACATGATGTCGGAGGAAGCCGAGGTACCCACACAACCACAGGGAGAACATGCAAACGCCACATAGAAAGCCCCCGGCCGGCGAAGTCAAACCCCGAACATTCTTGCTGGGGGGCAACAGTGCTAACCACTTTACCACTGTAGCATTAGCCTATAAAGTATGTGTTCCTGATCCTTGTTCCTAACGCTGTCCTACTGGTGTACGCGATCCAGAACAAGGAGGGAGAAAACAGTCATAATCAGCTGTCACAGGTGGACAGATGATCTTTGTTAAGTGTTTTATCCACAACAGCAAACAACTTCATCAAAGGAGCAAATAAAGAGCTTAATCCAGATAATCTCTGACCGCAGTGTGGCCATCAGTCACTCCTTAAATGTCAGTGCTGCCACCATTAAACACAGACCCACACACATAACCCACCCACTTATAAGCAGAGAGCTTTTAAGCAGACTTCCACGGTTTCCTTTTCAAACAATACACATTACAAACAGTTTTTACCTGTTTTTATCTTGACAGTGGCCCACCTTGTTCACAGCCTAACAACACGTGACTGTTATAAAGGTTGGAAATTCAGGTTTTGTTTGGGAGGTTTTGATGACAGTCTTTAGTTTTCTGACTTACGTGCTGTGGCTCGTCTTCTGCAGACATGGCGTTATTCACACACAGAGCCTCCAGAAACTTCTGCTTGAGGATGATGTAACGAAACCTGGTGGCAAAATTCAATCCTTTTACTATTTTTACATACACTTAGGAAAACATTACATCGCCTGTTTGTTTTAGTTATCAGCGACAAAGTGTCAAATAGGTAAAATGAACTGAATATGTGAAAAGCTGCAACAAAAAGAATAGGAAGCCTCACCTTTTTCTGTCAAACTTGTCCATGCACTCCAGAGGCTGAATGAACTGCAGGACCTCATCCCACTGCCCGTCGAGGACCAGTTGCCTGAAACAAAATATTTATGTGACCTATGAATGAGAAGACTCACAGTAACATAAGGGTTTTTTGAATATCTTGTGTTTACTACAACAAAATGACAGCGTATAACAGAAACTTGACACTATTTGGTGAACCACTAAAATGTATTTTAATACTCAGATTCAGCAGACTGGCTTACTTCCAAAGCAGCACTCAAACATCCAGTGTGGAGGTGCAGTGTTACACTATCCTCACCATAGAAGATGCTATCAGAAACACTAAACTTACTGGACTGACTGGAACAGTTTCCCGTTGCTCCTACTTCACAGTAATTCTTACACACCTGTATCTAGTCTGTACAGAGTGACCACTGAGTTCACTTACCTGAGGAAGAGCATGTCGTCTGAGTAGAGCCCGTTGATGACGCCGCTCTCTTTCTCCAGAGCGAGCATGCTGATGTGCAGCTTCCTGGAGTTGAGAAAGTCCAGGATCACCTTGATGATCTCCACTTCCTTCACATTTATGGTTTCCTCTGCTGTCATTGTGACGACGGGCTGCCAGTTACAGGATGAAAAAAAGCAAAACGCAAATGATTAAAAAATGTTGGGAGTGAAAACCATGGACAAAGTTAGAGGCAAGGCTGAGATGGTTTGGACATATGCAGAGGAGGGATCGTGGCTATATCGGACAAAGGAGGAAAACTACAGGATGTAGTGTAGCCATGGATATAGTAACTGAGGACATGCAGAGTAGGCGTGATAGAGGAGGATGGTGGCGACAGGATGAGATGGAGGAAGAGGAGCTGCTAAAGGGAGCAGGCAAAAGAAGAAGATTCATTCTCTTTGAAAAGAACAAATCTCACTGCTTTGGATATTATATTAACTGGATTCTGGGTAACACTGTCCACCTCCTGAGGATAAAATAGTAGGATTAGTTTTAATGCACCGCCAGGCACTGTGACTTCAGGATGAAACACGAAACAAATTTAGGGCCTTTTTTTTAGCAGGCAAAACAAATGCAGAAGCTTGTAAAAAGTAGATTTTAAGACTGAGATTACAGGTTTGCATTAAGTCTTCCAAAAAAAAACAAAAAAAAAAACAGAGGTCATTGTGTGCCAGTCTGTGTAAATGTGTTAAACACGCTAAAACATACAAGCCAGGCAAAACAGAGGTTTGAAGTCAAAACATTAAGGTGCCGCCTCAGAGGTTGTGTTTACACTGGAGAAAACAGCACGTTATATGACTGTCGTGATACTATGTAGCCTCTGGTGTACTGATGGCTGTCTGTCGTCGAGATCGGAGAGATTTCATTTATAAAACTCCAGATAATCACAGCCAGGCACACAAACACACGCACGCACTGCAGTACCGCTAAGCTAGCCTGAGAGATGGCTAGCTAATAACACTGGCACTAAGCCACAAGTCAAACAGCATAAGAAGCTTAGGCTACTTGTTAGCTTTATATAGGTCCTGGATCCAGCCTCCGGATTATGGCAAAACCATCAAACAGCTAGTTAGTGACAGAGCTCATACAAAGCTGACTAATTTCACTGGCTGACTAGCTACAGCCAGGCCGAGGGGAGAGAGGCATCATCCGCTAGTTAGCTGGGCGGGCGGGGTGCTCACTGACAGCGTCCCCACCGACCACAGTAACCCTCCGCCGTGCTGCCATTACCCTCACCTGTTTCTGAACATACAGGGGATGAAAACGCTGGCCCTCAACGCCGCTCCGTGCTGCCCACAGCCGCTGTCACGACGGTACCGGTGCGGTATTGTCAGCGCCGTTTGTTTCGGTGTCTGTCGGTCCCTCCCTCCTCCTCCTGGTCTCTGATGGTGTCCCCTCCTTGCTGGATGTTTCTCTGCGGTCTGTTTGCTGCCCAGCCTGCCTGCCTGTCTGCTGCCTGCAGGGGCAACGCCTCCACCCACCCAGCAAACAGCCAAACTTCACACAATCAGCAGCATTAAACAGTGTATTATAGAGATAATGGCATTTTGTGAAGGGAAGGTGTGCATACAGTGAGGCTTTTTTATTGTTGCCTTCTTGAACGTAAAGACACATATTTAAAGGGAAAAGAATAAATAAACCATGTGTGACCCCTTAAGTATACGGGACGTATCTATCTATAAACAAAAGATAATAATTGAAAAAAAGAAATCAATCTATTCATTAAACTAATTACTTCAGTTAAGGCGGAAATTAACAGCATCTGCATTAAGATGATGTGTTTGAGGTCCTCTGGTGGTCTGTTTGTGCAACATGCATGACATGCAGTGCTTAAGGTTGAGATGGCTTTCAAGATCAAGACAAGCTTTATTATCCCCGAGGGGGACATTTGATTTGTAGTCAGCAGCATAAATAACACACATAAAGCATAAAGCCAAAAAACCACAAATCACATAATTAAAAAACGTAATAGTCGTAGGAACAAATGAGAATTTAAATCGATTTTTTTCTGCACCGAGGGAAAAAATGCCTCCTCCCTGAAGATAACAGCTGATACTCTGAAACAAAGGATGTGTGCCATCACCCCAAATCCTTTCTGCCTTAAGGGTCACCCTCCCTCTGTACAGGAGGTCAGGATCATTTAGCTTCAGTACCTGCCACTTTGCTACACAATTTAACCATATGCTCCAACCTCTTCTCCAACTCATCTAAAATCAGTAACTATTTCCTTCATTTTAAACACATGAAATGTTTAGAAGGGACTGTCCACACCATGCTTGAGATTCATCTACAACTGGGTCACGATCTGCATCATGAAGCAGAGAGATGATCACCGAGTCGTCTGCAAATTTGATTATATGTCAGTCCTGATCGAGGTTCTGACTCGAATTTGTATAAAGAACAAATAAAAGTGGAGTCACACCACTGAGGGGAATCGGTGGAAGGTAAAGTACATCTGATATTGTTGACTTTCACTTTCTGAGGTCTATCTGTTAAAAAGCCTCACTGATTCAGATTCCAGGTAAGTTCACAAACATAAAGGTTGAAGAAGAAGACTGATTCCACGTTTTACTGTACCGGTATATAATTACTATTAATTCTCTGTATTGTACCTTTAATGTATGTTGGCCTGTTTGTCCTGCAAGATTGGTCGGTCTTCTTTTATTGCATGCTGTAAATACAAAGTCCATCCAAATATCGCAGGAAGGCCCTGCATCAAGACAGGTATACTTCAGAGATATCGATCTATCCAGTTAGGAAGCATAAACCATTATGAATCTGCTGTGAATTGTGAATTTCACCTGCTTTGGTGCAAATGAAAGTTATAACAAGACATCCCCCAAAAAGAGAATGGATTTGCAGGTGCTGGCCACAGATATTTCCTTTTCTCTTTATCTATCCTGAAGGATTTTTCTCTACTTTTGCTTTTTGATAGTTTCCATGCTACTGCTGGCTAAGATAATAAATGCAGCTTATTCAGCTCCTCAAAGATGCAGGAGAAACCATGAGGTGGACCATTACACACAGGGAGAGTGGACAGGGCCATATAAGGGCATCAACAGCGCAGCAGTACTAGAATGAGTACTTCGTGCAGACTAGTCGTGCATGTTTCTGAGCAAAATGTCAGAAACATTAGCTTTGAGGGCTCAACATCCTTTAGTGAGACCTGTGCTCAAAGCCCAGAACAATGAAGCTGAATTGGGATTTGCCCAAGAGTACCAGGGTTAGCGGGTCCACCAGTACTACCGAATTCTTTGCACAAACTAGAGCAAAACAATTGGCTGCTAATGGATTTTGTTTTGTTTTCAAAGCAGTGCATTCTTTTTCAAATGACCCCAAACTGCGCTATACTGCCAAACATACTTCCTAGTCTGCCTTCACACACATATGAACCCACAGCACTTTCATCATTATCACACTGTGGACAAGAGCATTTTTACAGCTCTTACTTTACTTAAGTCGTCACAAAGACAAGCACAGATAGTTTATTTTAAAAAAAGCACATTTTATGACACAGACATGTAATGAGACACCATACGTATTATTGATAGCTGGCATTTAATAAAGCTCAAAGGAATAGAAAAAACAATAACAACCACAAAAAAAAAAAAAGATCCATGAACAGTTGAGCATAGTTTGTTAATTGAAAAGAAAATGAGTTCAGAGTTGGAAAAAAAAAATACTATGGTTTTCTCTGTATACTTGCTGGGTTTTATACAATACCACACTAAAGCCTGTGTGAGACTTTACGCACTCTCAGCTACACTTTGCATTCAGCACACTTCCTTCAACATCTGCACTGCTTCCATTAGTACACACTTCCATCAGTTAAATGTTGTTACAAAAAATACTTCTATATGCCAAAATATATCTGTACAGTGTAAACACATACTGAAGGAACGTATGATTTTAAAAAAGAAAATGTAACAGTAACGTAAAAGAAATGTAATAAGCATGTCCTGAAGAGGGAACATCTTCGATTAGACTGGACAACAGTGGACGGGGTCCTCAAGTGTTATTTACAACTGTGGACGACCTCGAGGGCGATCACGCTCTTTAACAGTTTATCCACATTAAAGTGACATTTGTAGTGTTTGTCAGATCCAAATGCAACATGGTCAACGGCGAGCATTCGAAATCACTCTTAAATTGCACAGACTGATGACACAGTGTGGGATGTCCGTCTAATCTAATACTCACGATAGTCCCGTCAGCGACGCTGCTGAGCGGTCACACTTTTTGCATCTGTAGCACAACAAAAGGCCCCCGAACGACAACATACCGACACGCACGTGATAAATTATAAAAGCTACTCAAAAAGCTACCACAAGCTGACTCGTTCATCTTTAATGGAACTGCCATTATATACAAACTAATTTAACTTATACAGGTACAGCATATTATGTTTCTCTGAATAAAATCTAAGACGCCTTTTTTTAAAAATCATCTTCAAAGCATCGAAATCGCACTGAAATAAATTAAGAGCCCATTGCAGGTGCTTTCCAGAACAGTTTGATGGTACTGCACATGCTCGATAATCTCATCATTTTATTCGGAAAGTAAGTGCAATCACCAGCTGAGGTATTTTGAACCCTCACTCTTCATGGCACTTCACTATACACACACACACGCTCATTCGAACACACACAGACACTAAATTTAACCGTCTAGAAGTTTTTCAGTCACGTGTACAAAAAACAAACAAACAAACAAACAAAATACATGCCTCTGATCAAAGATGGGGAGGCGGAGGGGGGGGGGTAAGCTGATCCCTCATCTGTGCCGCAACAGGCGGTGACAAAATGACGTTAACACTCACGGTGTGTTCGTCTGACACAAAACAAGCATAAGGCCACACATGATCAACTCAGAGAAACCAAACGGCCTCTTTCAGAGGCGTGACATTCAGTGCTTCAGTGGTTCAACTAGATAAGGCATTGGTTCGCCTCTTAATATTTTATTCCATCTCTCTCTTTGTTTTGGCACATGAGAACATTGATGCACGTGCTGACGAGTACACACTTGGGGCTCGTTTGAAGCTGTCCAAATGGTTACAGCCAGCTCTGATTTTGTGACAGTAAATCTGAGGCCCACCCGTGTTCTTACATTCCAGTTGTGATTTCTAAAAGTGGGAATGTCAATAAAAGAGCAAAATCCGCTAAGTCCTGTGTTTTTGCTCCGACGGAGCACATCCGGATGCTGCCCAACCCAATCTGGGCACTACTTGGGGTGTTTTTTGGGCGTGCCCTGCTTCTTGGTCTGCCACAGATGGCTGGCGATGGTAATGGCATCCACGCTGGCGGACATAGTTTTGGCAGGGATCTTGCTGAACTGCTTCCTATCGGAGTTGTACTTGTACAGAGCTTCGATCATCTTTGTTGTAATATTTTTCGGGCCGATGCCGGCCAGTTTGGTGATCTCCTCGGTTTCAGGGCAGTAGGTGTAAACGGACCGGAACTGGCAGCCGGCATCGCGAAACAACACCAGGAAGTTGTTGGCTTCAGATTTCTCCATTTCCTGTGGTGGCAAATTAAAAGAAAAACAAAAAAACATCTCATTACGGTTTGTTACGCTCTTTTTAGTCAGGAAAAATATATTTATACACACAGATACAAAACATACATCAAGTATCTTGTTTTTCTGCCCTTCATTGACTTTGCCAGCCAGGCAGCAGTGAGCCAGGGCGTTCTGGATGATGTGCTTGTTGGACTTGGCACTGGGCTCCTTATAAAGTTTAGGTCCTGTGGGAACAACGCACAAGCGTGAGACTGCAGACAAAAAAAAATCCTTCATTGTTCAGCAGCTATGCAAATGTAAACAAACTATCTAAACGCCTGTGTCTACCTGTGTACTCATTGTTGGAGGGGGTGGAGGAGGTGGTGGAGTCGTTTTCCCAGTCCTTCTCTCCGTTACGGCTGCCGGCCGAAGGACAAGAAGAAAAGCCTTCCGCGGAGTCCGGCCTGGAGGTGATCGCAACACAAACCAACAAATGACACACGCAAACATAACCACCACGAAGACGACAGACGAGCGTGGACACGTTACCGACACGTACGCCAACAAAATGCACACACACACACAGACATGCACACACACAGATGTGGCAAAATAAGGTCAGACGCCGTGACACAGATCTCCAAGCCCTGCCTGTTGTCCCGCATTACATCATCGTACTGTCATAGTCAGATGAAACGGAGCAGCGAGGGGCAGAAACGGCACGTTCATCCAAGCAAAAGCAAAGTCTCGGTGCTGTCTTTATAGGTGCTGCGAGGGATGAGCTCAAGTACTTATGAAGGAACGAGCAAATACACTGGTGAAGCAGAGAGCAGCCAGCAGAGAGGAGGGAGCAAACAACAGCCTGAGAGCAGCACTGCACAGGACGGGAAGATGGGAAAAGAAAAAAAAAAACAAGAAAGGTGGAAACAGCTCAGCCACGCGAGTCTCGGGAAACTTATTGCAGAAGCAGCTATTCAGTGTCGACACATCCATCTGCTTTTATGCGTTTGCCAATGAAATGAGGTCTATACAGTAAATCAACACAGAATCACATCTACTTCAGTTTAATGCACTCGCTCTGCTGAGGCGTTCCTCGTCGCAGGGTTACTAACCTTCCCTTTCTTTCTTTGGGAGAGCTTAAATAAAACGGGATATTGGCAGAAGCTAGTTTGTGGCCTCTGAGGGAAGCATGCAAAACAGAGGGAGAAAAGAAGAGAGGGACAAGAGAGAATCAAGATGCAGACTGCAGATCCTCACAGGGAGAAACGAAAAAAGGAAACATTTCCTCGAATCAAAATCACAGCTGGAAGGTCACAATTGGGAGGACACGAACCCACAATCCAAGTAATAAACTGCTTTTGAAATTAAGAGTTTTATTCTTTATTCCTGGGCTGGTTTCATTGACATGGACAGGTGCTGACAGATGTTTGCGTTCCTTCTTCTGGATCTTTTTGGGTCCAAAATGTGATCGTCAGGCAGACAGGCTGCGCCTTACCTGTTATTCTTCCTGTTATCTGCGTCTCTGTCATTGTTGGCCAGATTGAGAGATGCCAGAGAAACGCTGGACACCGAGAAGCCTCGAGGACGCACACCTGCGCAATGACAGCAGACATGTGCGGTTTTACCACGCGTCACAAAGTTCAGGTGCGTTTGCTCGCTGGGTTTGTCGCGTTGCTCACCTGTTGCTCTCGCGGGAGGAGTCGACGACTCCATGACGTCTCTGTGGATGGACTTGGGCCGCGGCTTTTTCTTGAGACTTCCAGATCGAGGCTTGATGACCTCGTCCATGTCCTCCATCAGTTTGAGCTGCTTCCTCCTCAGATACTCATTCTTGATGTATTCCCTCCTCGCCCTCTCGTCGTCCTTCTTCTGCTGTTCTTCCTCCGCTTTCAACCTAAAGAAGGAAACCAAGAGACAAGTAGGTAAATGCAAACTGTAGTTGGACGGTGAACACAGGCAGAAAGTCAGACGGACCGTGCAGCCTCCCTCTTCTGCTCCTGGTCCAGCTCCTGCTGTTGTTTCCTCTCCTGAGCTTCCTTCTCTCTCTGCAGCCTCTTCTCCAGCAGAGCTGCTTTCTTGGCCGCCATGTCCTCTTCCCCTTTCACATCATCCTGGTGTTTCATGGACAGAAACACACAGATGTATAACAGACCTCCAATTATAAGCACAAGAAATGAAAGCTGGCTGAAGAAAGTGTGATTTGTGCAAATCAAGTGTGAAACTCAGGATCAAAGGTAAGAAAACTGACTCTTTGTAAGGATGGCAGCTCTGATGTTGGTACATTATCAGAGTGTAGTGGACTAACGCGTGTTTGTGTTCTGGCCCGTTATTCTCGGCCCTCATTCGCCCGTGGTGTATTGTCTCTGATCAGCTCATGGCTCAACAGGCTCATCACCGCACATGCCGTTCCAGATTCACACAGTGTGAAACTCTTCCTTCACCATCAGGGCATGCAGTCTGTGTTATTAATGAGAAGTTGGTGAGCCGTGCACCAATTACCATTACAGTTGAGGGAAGAGAGTAAAAAATGTGGGGTGAATACTGAACTGTTTCATGGCAGGTACTACTTACACATCTCGACTAGCGGTTATGCTGATGTTAGAAATGTTAGGCCATGTTTAAATCACCATCATTTTTTTGTAAAAGCTAAAAAACAAAAAAAACTGGAGGTTTGTTTTGAGCTAAAAAATTTGATGCTGAAACTCACCGTGAAGAAGAAGCCACAGCACATCTTTTGGTCTTCTCCTGTTTCTCCCTCTCCTGCCATCTCCTGACCTCGGCTCTCTGGAGGCTTCAGGTTCGACTGAGGCACCTCCACCACGTCTTTCCGATCCTCTGGGTCTCCTCTGACCCGGCTGTCTGTCGTCCCTTGGATCTCCGACACCGGCTGAGAGAGCACCTGTGATGTTTTCGATTGTTTGGATTCTCCCTTCAACTCCGTCTTCTTCTCCCGTCGCTCATCGTCCTTTTCTTTGGCTGCTTCTTTAGTAGGAGGCGTGTCAGCACTCGCCTTTACCACGGCTTGCTTTTCGTTTTTAGTGTTTTCTTTGTTGTCCTTGGTGTGTGCGTGCTTGCTTTCCCCAGAACCCTCATCGTGGCCCAAGTAAGCAAAAGAACTGATCTGCGTTTGGCTGGAGGTGAAACGCCTCAGTCTGGGCAGGCTGTCCACGGAAGTGGGTGTGTTGAGCATTCGGCTAAAGGGCGTGACCTTCAAATCATTTGGACGCGGCGTCCGAGGGGTTCTGGCGTGGAAGGAGGCCGGTCGTCGTTTGATGCCGGCAGGGGAGCGATTGGGTGCGTGTGGAGAACCAGAGGAGGACAGGATTGGCGATAAGGAACCCACCGAGCCTCTCCCTGATCCCCGGCCTGTTACACTGCTGCTACGCAACTCACGGAGCTGCCTGAGTGGAGCAAATACCCACAACATACATGTGACATGGTAGCAAGGTGATGGTAAGTGACCAATTCAAATAAGTGGTTTGGATTAGGTGGTACCTGTGTGGAGACGGTGCAGGAGGTGGGATGACCCAGGCTTGTTGCTGCTGCTGTCTCATGGCCATGATCTTCTCCTGCTGCTGGGCCAACCGCTGCATCTCTGTCTGCAGGAAGCTCAGCGACGTGTTCAGCCTCTCAATCGAGCGTGTGTATTCTGCAATATCGGTTTCTCCTGGCGTCACACCTGCGTCACCGCAAACATGAGCAATGATGTGAATTATGTACCTAAATAAATCTATTCAGACAGCTTCCTAAGATCCAGGCTGAAGAGTGAAACGTTAGCAACTTGCAGAACAATACAGACATTTAATCAAAATATTTGAAAGACTCACTAAAACCCCCCCAAAAAAACCAAACATCTTGTGCTGTGATTTCGTACCGCCACCATCTTCACATGGAGATTTCGGAGCTGCCCCGTCTGGCTTGCACCTCTCGGCGCGCTCCATGTTGCCCTGCCTGATGTCCTTGGATGAAGTGAGCGGTTCTGGCGGAGGTGTTTCTGCTCCTGAGCTGGAGCTGGGGGGTGCTGTCACTCCCTTCCGCCTCACTACGTTCAGGAAGGCCGTTCTGCCCATTCTCTGTCGATGTCGCGTGAAAGCAGCTTCCACCTAAAGAGCGAGACATGTGATGTTTACACACTTATATGTGATGCTAAGTTGCTATGAGTCTCTTTAAGTCAGTTTACCTTTTTCTTTTGTGCTTCGATCGCTCTGCGTTTCTCTTCCAGCTTCATCCTCAGCTGAATCATCTCTGAGGCGATGAGGTGCGAGGGATCTCTGGGTGAAGGAGATACTGGAGAGGGTGATGTGATTGGTAGAGGAGGTGTAGAGATCTGGAACCAAATGTAAACATCAGCGACACTGATTCATTGCTATTTCAGCCTGAGGTGTAATCCAGAAAGATTTGTGCGAGTGGCTCAGAATGAATGACAAACCTGAGATGAAATGTTTTTTGGTGAGTGCGTATAGGGGACATTGAGGTCTGAACTCTCTGGCGTGGTCCCTCCACTGCTCCTTCCCTCCAGCTTCCTGATCTTCTGCTCCGCGAAGCTCGTCATCCGCACCAAGCCACCTCCGGAACCACCGGAAGATGAGACAGGGCTGACTGTGTGTGATCTGGGCAGCGTGGGCGCTGAACTGGGACAGGGGCTGTTTCTGTCAACTCCATCTCCCCGTTCACTCTCAGGGTTAGGGCCACCGACCCCTTTGCGTCCTCCTTCCTTGCTTCTTTCCCCTTCTAGCTTGTCCGGCAGAGGACACGACCGGGTCATGGCCTCACAGTCTGGGTCCATATCTGAATAGTCTCTAAGCGAGGACGAGTCCTCATCCAAGCTCTGGATGTCTTCGGTCCTCACATGGATCCCTGTGTCGACTTCATCAGTGGATACAGAGTTAGGATCGTGGTCATTGAGTCGCGCCTTTGCTGGACTCAGGTCATCTCCTCTACCTTGGGCTCCTGGAAGGTCTGAAGGTTCTGCACCATGGAGAAAGAAGGCATTATCTCCATCCCCCATCCCCAAGCTAGCGTGTGGTCTTTCAGTGTCATGGATAATCTTCAAGGCCTCCTCAATGCTCGGGGGAGTTGATGGGCTGATGTGGCCAGCGTGGCTGGGGCTGTTTCTGTCTGGCAGGACCCCGTTAGAATACCTGAGAACAGAGACGCGTAAATTAACCGATTACAGTCACAGTGCAGGTTAGAGGAATCTTTTAACTTCCTGCTCAGTGAGAATCAGAAAGAAAGTGTTGGATACCCTTTATATCTCAACTTTCAACCATCACCTATCCAGCTACCATCCATCAATCCATCTGGTGTCACCATGTCAACATGTTACAAATAAATTGTTTTCTAGAAAAAGCATTTATTACATTCAATCACCACCTACATGTGTAAAACTAATTAAAAAACATTATTTTTTGCATCCCTAACATCATTTAAAGCTGGCAGGAGCCATTACGTATGGATCAAAACAAGCCCGCTATACTGTACCTGCTTTGGCTCTTGACTGTGAATGTGTTGTTCCGTCCCAGAGGCTTGTGTGAGGTGAAGTCGTCATCCTCCTCTGGTATGTGTCTGCTCTGGCCGTTTACACTGACAGGCATCATGGAGAGCTGGCGTTTCATGCCTCCTCGGGATGCGTAGTGAACTTTGAACCCAAGGCCGTCGCTGCTGGCCGAGCGCGTCATGCCGCGCAGGGAGGGAGCCTCATCGAGCGGGAAGGTTGGGTCTCCATCCAGAGGAATTTCAAAGGAGATTCCTCGAGAGGAGGACCTAAAGAAGAGGAAAGGAGAAGAATTGTTAGTTTAATAAGGAAAAAAGGTCCACTTAGGCCAAAGAAGGCACAGTTTAGCAGGGCTGTTGGATTTCAAGCACTTACTGTTTTTCTTTGGGCCAAGTCCCGACACAGCCATCAACATAAGACATGGAGGTAGATCTCTTCATTACACCTGTCAGAGACGCAGAGTATATTTGTTTAAGAGACTTATTGGCTGTATGAAAATATTTACACACACTGTGTGTGCAGTAAGTGTTTACTTTTACAGTGCTATGTTTAGATTGTTTCTACTGCTGCAAATCAGCCACTAGAGGGCATCTTGATTCAAAACAAAACCATGCACTGGTTAGTATTAACGCCCCTCAGTGACTTTCAGAGTACATTATTTTATTGTATGAGTCAAATAAAGCTCTTTGTTTTTTTGTTTTAAGTTCTTGCCTCTTCTTCACACTTATTTCCACACTGCTGAATAACGAATCATCAGAAATGCTCTAAAACATCTGTATCACAGCAGATGATCGATCGTTACCTTCAGAAGGAATTTTCTCTGGGCTCAAAGGTCTGTCTGCATAGCTCTGTTTGACTGGACTGGACACAGGAGCCATGTTTCTACAGGATACAGGCTCACAGGCTGCATACAAAAACATACAGTCAATATTCAGCTTTTCAATCATTTACCAACAGCGTGCTAATATTGTTGTAAAGCTGTACTATACCGTTCGGGTCGAAGATTCTGGGCTGTACAAATGACGGTTTAACCACTTCAAACCACCAGAAAAGCTCAGCCATAAACACCAGGTAGTTACTCTGCAAGACCACACCAGCTTAATGGTTAATTTGGAGATATTAGTAAATGACAATGAGCACAACACTTGACTTCTCCCTCCGTGTCTCTGTAAAGGTGCTACCAATCATAACAGATAACATCTGGATGGATTAATGAGGTCACAGCAAGTCAGCAGCCTGTCTCACTCTGGGGTTTGTGTGCATGTACTTCCAAATGTTTGACTGTCTGATTTACTTAATATCAAATCCATACACCCTTTGAAAACTGCCAAAAAACACCATCTGGAGTTTAAATTAACATGTGCACGGAGGGATGCAGAAAGCAGCGCGAGTTGTGAATGTGTTTGTGTAATAACCAGATAGGCTCAGGAGGTCTGCAAAGACGATGATCCGTAGAAAACTAATTTGTCAGTTTATTTCTTCTCTAACAAGGTGAGTCTTTAGTGTAACCTAACAAGCAAAAGATCCTGAGATTGATCCCGAGAGGAGACCCAAATCCCTCCGAGGTTGTGTCAAGAAGGGCATCCTGGGTAAAAATCTGCAGAACTACCTGCTGTACTGAGGGCTGCTTTCGTTTCTCCTCTAACAAGGAAAGAACGAGAGCTGAAAGCTGTGATCTCTACTCCTCTGTGTTTACTTAAAGTAATGTACTGAAAATGAACAGACACATGCAGACAAACACTTGTTAAGATTCTGTGCGCAGTGAGTCTGTGGTGGACGGGCAGTGTGCCAGAGCCTTGAGCTGGCCTTCGTGATCCACCCCACTGTTGTAGTACTGTACCACTAAAAAGTCAACATGCACACACACTAAAATTTATGTAGTGGATGAGAAATGAAGGAAAACAGTGTGCAAATACGAAAACTTTCTGATGTTTTGTTTTTTTTGAGGAATGGAAAGTCCCAGTGTGCTCCGATCATGGCTTGAATCTTAATGTTCCTTCCCACACTCTCTGCATACTATTTACCCACACTGCCACTGCTGCACTGGTGTTTGGATGGCACAGGGGTGCTCTTAAAGTAGGTCTCCTAACCATAACCAAATAATCATGAAAGGAGGAGCTCTGTGTCTATAAAAGTCTTTTTTTTTGTTTGTTTTTTCACAAGAACAAGAGAGACATGAAGAGAGAAGAACAAGAGAGGCGGGCAGAGATGTGAATCTGTCCTCTGTTGGAGAAGGGAGTGGGATGGAGTGAAGGGAGTCTCTCAAAAGTACAGACACTGCACTCTGAAAGCACCAGCACACACAGTCTGTTGTAATCTGTCTCTCTCTAACATATACATACATAGACACGCACACAGAAACATACACACAATAGCAATCCCTGTAAGCGCCAAGCCTACTCACATTCAAACTTTTCCTTGAGTGACTCATTTTTGCCCATGCGTAATTTCCCACTCTTGCTCTTCCCCCTCCAAAAACGTCTCACCATTTCTCCATCTCCTTTCACCGTGAAAGCAGAACTGTCTACATCCAGTTAGACCAACCTTTATAGAAGCATGGGCGTAGAGCAGGTCCTCCAGGGTGAAGTGGCAGCAGTGGTTGAGGTTGTTCCTGCAAAACTCCTGCACCAGTTGTAGGTTGTACAGACTGTCAGCCAGGGACATGGTCTCCTTGAGGCAGATATCTGTTCAGCAAAGGGGAGGGGTCAAACACAGAGACACAAGGAAAGGGTAACGCGCCACACAGGAAGCCGAGGACACGATAAGAGTTTATGTTTAAAAAAAGACTAGAGGAGGAGGAAATGACTCTTAATTGTCAGAATCAGAATCAGAATCAGAATTTGTCCTGCATTTGTCATAAGAAGCCTCTCATTTGAATCACTTAAGCTCCTTGAAATAATTTGTGACGAAAACGTTCAAACCCTCTTCAAGTGCTTCTAGATGAATCATCAGGATTTTTATCCCCTGACGTTACTATAAGGACGGCCCGTGTATGTGTAGGAGGTCTGACAAGGCAACGGAAGACTACGGCAGCTGGTTTCTCTGCTGTGATGTCATTCTGCGCTTTACTTAAAAAAAAAAAAAAAAAAAGTGAAGACAGTAGAGTAAATCAAGCTGCCAACACGAAACCTTAACGAAGCACAGCTTGTTTTCACATCTGGTTCACATGCCTGAGATCTTCCTGCGAACTACAGTCGAACCCCAGAGTTGTTTGTCTTTGAAATAGCAGCCGGCTCCACCTCTCCCTCACACAGCCCTCGTGACCAATCACATTCCAACCCGGGGCATTTTCAAAAACGACAGTGTGGGCAAGCTCAGAGGAAACACGGCTTTGTTCTCTATGAATCCTAGTACCCTTTTTCTTCCTCTATCCATCTATTTATACCACTATCAACAAATGTAGATGGTGAAATATAAGGATTAGGTTTTGCATTTATAACACTCGCTTATGCACAATGCAAGTATTATTAATACACTCTTTGTTAAGCTATTGTAAGAGGCTGGCAGTGAGAACAGTGACTTTTTTGTGCTCTGACTAAAAGACACTGTGGTTAGTTTGATGTGCGCTATTCTGTCCTTTAATATGTGTGTTTGAACTGAGTTTAGTCTTGCAGTCTTGTGTGTAATAAAGGTAACACACTAAAGTGTGGATAGTTAACAGAAGAGGGGGATGGTTGCAGACCTTCCAGTCTGATGGCCTGCGGGCAGTAGAAGTGCAGCAGCGCAGTCAGGGCGCAGCCATCTGTGTTGTCCTTCAGCAGGTTTTCCACCAGGGGGAGCGACGGCGCGCTCCTCTGGGCATGCTCCTTCCTGTAGCGAGCCTGAAACCATGGCAACGGCACAGAGACATCAGCTACATGTGTCATCGCAGTGGGTGTGTACAGCCGGCTCTCTGATTATCGATACAACCACATCTCCATGCTCCAGTCAGTCACACACACGGGTAAGGTAGAAGTGTTAATTTGAGGATCTTCAAACACACACACACCTGAAATAATACAGATTAACATCTTCATGCAAACAAACATTCAGTTAAGCCACACCTCAATAAGATTTATCATGTTATAAATGGTAAGAAGGACGCATATTCATAACCCTCACAACCCTGCTCTCTGCGACTGGTTGTGAGGCGTGGTTAGTTCCCTGCATGCATGCTAGCAAATGAACGGTTTGCACCATTTCAACATCTACTGAGAACTCAGTGGCACTGAGGCAGTCTGAAGCTCTGGTGCTGCAGCAGACAATGTGTGTGATTTAGAGTTAAATAATAATGTGTGTGAGTGCATCCTTCCTCCCTGCAAGTTTTCTCCATGTCCCTCTGGGACTATCAAAACCACAGCAACAACTTTACTACATATTATTATACACATTCAGGGCATCGGTATTCTTAGTTTGCCCATGAAGACAAAATAATTATCACATACAACAGAGCGATTATGTTCAATAAAATTACTCAGTAGAAGATCTCATGTTTATGTGCTCATAAGAGCTATGCATAGCCCAGTAGTATAGGTGTAGCTCCCTAATGACAGGTCATAAATGGTCACTATGATTTTTGTCTAAGATGTGAAAACGATGGTTGGGTTTGAAGGGTCGGGGGTGTCTGACCAAACCATGACGAGGGTCAGGGCCGCATGCAGTGACTGACAAGGCAAGTCGGGAGGTGAATGTGAAGGGACGGGGGGATTTTTGGGAGAGGAGGAAGTTGGCGGGTTTGTTGAAGAGGTGTTTCTAAGTATGAGTCGACTTACAGGTACTAATCTCCAGTACCATTTGCTAGGAGACTTGATGGTGGATGATGATCGGACAACAACAGGAGAGAATGTTAGGTGTTAGGTGTTTCCCCAAACAACAGCAGGGAAAAATATGCTACAGCTGCTAGGACTCATGAACAAACACCATCTTAATACCTCTACAAAAGCTATATAATACTTAAAATGTGTTACTTTCTTCACACATTTGAAATCAGCATCAAAACACACAGTGAGAATCACAGGATGCATCTGCTAAAGCAGAAGTTTAGTTGTGTCATACACCCATAGGTGCCCATGTTTACCCACATGGAAAAGAAATAGTAAAAACTTATGATTTACTCATGAAAGTGGCCACTTTCTCATTACTTTCATATATTGTTTTAGTAAGTATCCAAAACATACAAGTTTCATTATATAATTTTTCAAGGGATCTTATATCTGTTTTCACTCTTGTGTGCTTTTCATAGAAGTTTCACACAAGACAGATACAAACTTTATAAGATTTATATACATCTTTTCCATATGGGTACATATGACCCTGAACTTTATTTACACCATTTATTTTTGCTGCACTCCATTTCTTGTGATTTAATACAAATAAAAAATTTAAGTATTATTTACCTGCATTATTACAACTTTAAGCTAGTTTAATTTAAGCATCTGTAACCAAACAAAGTTGGTTTGAACCAATCAGCAACCTCTGAGAAGCTACTGGCCAATAAGGTCACAGCTGTCTGGGTCTGTCTATGTTTCATAGGTGTGACAAGAGTCAGATTGCTCAACCAACCCGCTGCCAAGTATTTCTTAAACGACTGGCTTCAAGCACCTTCTGTTCCAATTTTGCATAATTCTCATTCATCCAATCAATTGTAGGCGTTTTTTTTTTTTTTTAGCAGTGTACCTTACCAATAAGTCACAATCATCAAAATAAACAATTATTCCTCTTAGTCAAAAAGCCTACTGTGTCTTTAAGTAATGTAACTGGATTAATGTCAGTGAGGATGTTTATTTATAATAAGTAAATGTAATCATAATGTGTACCATACATAAAGAGACCCCACAAAGTCACAAATACTACGCAGCAACGTGTTTTGAGATAGAAGGCTGTAGTTTAGGTTCAAGGTGATTTATATTTTCAGTATTTAGATATAATGTTTATTGCCTAATTTCAGCTCCTTTTCAATTGCAAATGAGTTATTAACACAATGTACAGAGAGCTAATGGGAATAACTAATGGGGCAAAATAAAAACAGTCAGCGAGTTTGTCATATTCATTCATGGTCCCCAGACTAACTGCAGATTTGATCGATCAGGCAGGACTTGCAGTTTTATTTTAAACTTAATTGTAGTTTAAATGTGCACAGGCCTGTTTCAAAGTCAGATCTGTTTCCAAAGTCTAATCCCTCATTTCTTGGCCTCTCTTCTCAGTTTGTTCCATTAAACTTAATGCAGCCTTTTGAAAAGTTATTGACACAAGCTGCAAACTAATAAGCACTCGAAACCTAAAGCTAAAAATACTTTACAGAGCCACAAACATGACCTAATTTTTGCAACTAAGATCCTAAATCTTGTGTAACGATCCAACATTGTGTGTTTTCTAACTTTCTGCTCAATAATACGATTAAGACCTAAAGTCTCAGTCCACACAAAGAAACGCTGAGTGCTTGGTCATAAGACCATAGTTAACGACTTTTCACACAATCCCAGAATAAACAAGCCCCACTGAGAAGTGTCTTGTGCTCATCCTCTGGTGTGAGAGTGTGTGTTTGCACAGTGTGTGTGTACATGTAAAAAATCCTAATAAGTGAATAGACTTCTATCTCTCTGACACTGCAAAGAAGGAGCTGTGTGATGGAGCATGGAGGAAAGCAGCTGACTGACTGAGCGTCCAGCTATTTCTCAAAACCTTAAAAAGGCTGTAGTCTTCCTTTGTTCTAACTTGTTTTAACAAAGCCTTGATAGGTCACACACCCCGCGTGTGTGTTACCACAGCGCAATCACAGATAGGCACTGATCTCTCTCTCTGTCACTATATTAACACAAAACAGACAGTAAGCAATAGAAAACGTGCCAAGAAACTCCCACAGCAGATAAAAGCTCTCGTCTAACTGACTTAACCACTCGTGACGTCCTGCAGTTCTTTGAAGAGCCAGTTAATTCTGCTCCATATGAGGAAACACACTCACAGTGACACTGTGCAGGAAACTTACGACCTGTTGCCTGCGAACAGGTTCATCCACGACACTGTGTGTTTTCAGCTGTGAACTGCAGTGTAACTTTGTGGGTGCACCGCACATTCATGCTCCCCAGAGGAGGAATCCAGCCGACTCTGGCGATGCCCTCACTTTCCGTGCGCGGCCATTATAAAAGGTTCATATTTGTGTGAATCGCTAACAAATATCTAATAAGAAGATACTGTTACTGTTGGGCTGCTGAACTAACCTGTGAGCATGTTTTAGAGTTAAGGTGTCCACTCAGGAAGTGATTCACTCGCTGCTGGTGGACATTCCATACTCCGGTTGCCTAGGTAACCTAAGGTATTAAGCATCCTGTCACTGCAGCTTACTCACTTCCTGTATGAATGCCCCTTTAATTCACTGCATGAAAGAGGTCAAATCAACATTTTGTGTCTGTTACCTGGGCTAACTATCTGTCAGTTCTGTGGGTTGCTGGAAAAAGACATTCATTTTTCCCAGATGATGTACCCCACTAGCTTTAGAGGACACTACACTTTCTCTGCTGTCAGCATCAACTTCGATTTCTAAGTTTTGGGCTCTGCCCAACATTCCTCACAGAGGCACACAGGCCTGGAGAAGAATCTAGATCCTAAACAAAGGCATGTTCCTTGAATTGCATCTCTGAAATTAGTCCTTTCACTCCATTCAATCAGTGTTTACCTCTCTGAGTTAGAGTATAGCTAATCATTTCCACCTGACACAAGTGATCCCCCCTCCCCCGTTTGTACTCCATCTTGGTGAGATAAAAATCTTTTTTTCCATTTTTAAACGTTCGCCATCTTGTGCCTGTTTTAGAACTCGAGGCCCGACAAAGCACCGCACTGTAGCTTCACGGTTAAGTGACCAGCAGAGGATGGTATCTGACTGCAGTGTGTTTGTGCCAGTAGACTGGCTCGAAGCGTTGCATAACTACGAGGCCTGCAGGATGACACTGCCTCTCTTCTGCTACAGCTGACAAAGTTCCTGAGTGTCTTTCACTGTGGTGTCATTTCTCCCTTTCCTCCATCTCTGATTATCCCTCCTCCCTCTTTTTCTCTCTCTTGTTTTTTTTCCACCCCTGTGTCTATCACCCTTTCTCTCGTTGGCTTCCTCGCACATTTCTTTGTCTCCTTTAACAGCAGTGTGGCAACTCTTGCCAACATTTCTCTGCAGCTGGTCTGAGACTGAGCTCATCTGTTCCTCTGATCCACAGAGCCCCGTGTACTGAGCTGCATGTGACTGCATATGTGTGTGTGTGTGTGTGTGTGTGTGTGTGTGTGTGTGTGTGTCTCCACACGTTTAAAATTCAATAATATGAACGCGATTGGTGACAAAATGAGAAGTAATTGAAAGAATTCAAAAATAGATTTAATTAGAGATGGCACAATACCACTTTTTTTAAGTCCGATACAGATACCATAAATTTGGATATCGGTCAATACCGATATGAATCCGATATAGTGTTTTTAAATCAATAAAACTGTTTTTTTAATATCTTGCTGCATTTTGTATAAGTTCATACTTGAGTTTAAATAAACAACAACACTAAAGCTATTCTGTTATACCTGTATGTAAAAAATACACTGCACCCAAAATATTTCATAGTTCAGCAAAACTGATCAATCTAATAAACTTAAACTTGCACCATCTTCCCTATTCTGGTATTTTAAAGAGTACTTAGGAGAAATATTAAGCAACCTAACTAATAGGGTTGCAAACTCCCAAAAAAAATAAATAAAATAAAAATAGGGAACCACGCTCCACCTCATGATGCTTAGTCGACGTAATCAACTTTAATTTGATGCAGTGTGAAAAAAAATGCACAGAATTATTTTTCTACAATATTTAAATAGATTCAACATCTTTCTTCTACAGAGTTGCAGACTGCACAGATGGTATCTTCCCAAAGTAAAAAGTAGTATAGCTTACTAGGGTATATTAGACTTAACAGTTACTATATACAGTAATGGACTTCTACACCGATACCGATACGTAATATCAGTTCGGTCCATCTCTAGATTTAATAGATTTTCTTTTCTTTTTTGCAACACCTGCATACAAATTTCTCGTTTACTTTGCTGCTGGAAGTTACCGTAGATTGGAAGATTTATGCAACTCTGTGTGTAAAGTAAAAAGCTGGAACAAGGACAAAAAAAAACTACAATCTGTTGTTTCACAAGACACCAGAGTTTCATTTAGAGGTGCTGATAAAAAGAGCTAACAGTCTCCCCATGTTTGCAGTTCTAATAACAGGAGTTTTATAGCACAGGCATCAGCAGGTCGTTGAACACCCTGTTATTTGGATCATTCGTGGAATTTTTTATTTCAGTCTATGCGTGCGTTCTTACTTTAAGCGCTGTGGCGTTTGACTCCTGCAGTGAAGCCTCTCTCAACTTCTGCTCCTCTACAAGGATGTCCCTCAGGTGTTCATTTACCTTCAGAGAAAGAAAAGGAACGAGAAAGGCAATGAGGTCAAAAGTCAGACGAGCATCTGGTGCACACTGAAAGTGAATAGTGAGTCTGTGCTGAAGACTTGAAAAACCGGGCGGTGATAGTAAGAAGGCACACATCAAACAGAAGATTGTTTGTCACCACCACCTCCACCCATCAACGACTGAAGCTAAATATAAATATACCATCGAACCAATATACAGAACTCAGGTAAATTCTGATGCAAGCACAGGTTTAAAGGTTTGTTTTTATTGTTTTCAGAGGATCTGGCCCAGCACGCTGAGAAATGACCGAAGATACACATGGTCACATCAGCCATTCCCCCCCGCCATTGCGTGTCACGCCTCGGGGCTACGCAGAGACACAATCGTCAATGTTTTACCAAGTGTGTATCTGTAAATAAATCCTGCAAAGTGTGCATCTTTCCGCCTTTGGCCTTGAAGCATGCAGCATATGAGTTCTTCCAGAAAGGATTATGGCTGATGATAAGAAGATCTTACATTTGATGAACTCTGTACTGAGGCTTGTTTTATTATTTCAAGGAGAAAGAAAGGAATTCATCTTTGAGATGAGGCTGTTTCACACTCAGCTTACTCCTCAAACACTCATCAAGGACAGTAAAAACCACTTAATGTGACCAAGCAATCTTTAAACCAAAGCGCTGCAATAACAGAGATCAAACTGCTGTCATCTTGAAGGTAAAGTTGAATGGATTTTTAATATAAATACTCACTGCAAATACTGTGAAAGTCTCCAAATACTTAAGAATTACCTTATTTCTTTTTGTTTTATATTTTTGGGGTGCTAGCCAGAAGGTTCCCTGGTAAAGAGTAAAACTTCCCTAGTTGTTTAATTTGAATTGCATCAAACTTAACTGAAATACTGTGTTGTTTGTATTCCTGGAAACTGTAGTTTTTTTGTTGAATTATGGATGTTTCTTATTATTTTGTTGCTTATTTGTCGGCCTTTCGTTGAGATGGACCGTAAAGTGTTGGCTCACTCTTTAATACACATTTTAAGTGAACAAGCTTTGTGAGTGTAATTTCCCTCCAGGAATGTGCTTAACCTTCTAATTTACACAGTTGGCTGGAGTTAACGGGGTTCATGTTGGGTACGTGTTAGTGCTTTCAGCTGGATCCAGGTGGTGGATTGACCCCAGAGTTAAGTTTTACCCTTTGCCAGAGAACCCTCTGCATGGCACCCCAAAAATATTAAATAAAAAGGGTATAAATAAGGTCATTTTTTGCAATCTGCTAACACACAGCCATGCTCCCAGCACAGCCCACACGTGCCTGTGTAATTTATTTATTCTTTTTTTGATAATTTGAAGTTTAACACTGTAGGATCTAAAATCTCTCAGCCACATGCACAAACGCTGGTTTGTGCATGGTTGTAAAACCAAACTCAAGAGTCTGGCAGTCATTCGAAGAGCTGAAGACCAGTTAGATTAAATTGACTTTTGATGTGTGATGTTCCACAACAATGAGAAAATCTTTGTTTTAGTGCGTCCTGCAGCTGTAATGCTAATGTTACCATTAGCTTTGATTGTCTCTCCACAGGCCAGAACCATCCTGAAACTGTAATGCTGAGAGAAACAGTAAGAGAGATTGCACATGGTAAATGGAGTGGTACTTATTAGTGCTTTTCTTTTCTGAGCATTCAAAGTGCTTTTACCACACGCTTCATTCACACTCACACATACAGCCCTTTATTCTATGCCTTAAGCACTTTCTAAGTATCACACACGCTATCACACTCTGATGGATCAGGAGCAATTTGGGGTTCAGTGTCTTTCCCAACAGCACTTTGGGATGTAGATTGGAAGAGCCGGGGATCCATCCACCAACCTTCTGATTAGCAGATTACATGCTCTGCCTCCTGAGCCACTGCAGCTTCCAATTGTGGGAACTTTAATGCTGATTTGCAATCAATAAACAAAGACTGGCTGACGTTCTGTTTTCAGGTTGACCTTTGCAATCCAAGCCCAGCTTCTCTTTCTGACAGCAAGAACAGCCTATGAATGAAAATTTTAAAAAAGTTAAGTAAAGACTGGAGAAACACCCTTCAGATGTTACGAGTGTTGTTGTTGCGTAGTTTGTACACCAGAGGGCACTACTTCTCAGCAAAGTTAGGCAGAGTGCAAACAAGTTTTAGGAAATCTGTTCATGTTTATGTCTGAAGTGAAGAGTAACATCATGCAATATTTTTGAATATTAGATCTTTATATCACCAAATCAGTATCAGTATTGGTTTAAAAAACAAAAACAAACCTGTATCGGTCGTAGTTTAGCTGAAACAGGTGAGACTACTATCAAGTTGTTAAAAATGCTGACTGTATGTAGAAGATGGATGGAGATCTCAAAGTTGAAGCCAATGTGAAAGCTCTTTAAACCTGTATTCATTAGGTGGTCAGCAGGTGGCGCCTCCTCTGACTGAAGAAAGAAGTTCGGTTTTATAGAAATCCGCCCTGTGACTTCAGCAGATATTTTCCTGGTGAGCTCATAGTGACAACTGCTACTTATAAGACTCACTGAACACAACAAAGCTTGTTTTCTAAATTATGCTCCCGATTGCAGTGAAAGAGGAGAACAAAGCAGAAAGAAATGGCTACTCTATGATCCATCATTTGCTTATTTGCTTATCACATCCGATTTCAAAACATCAGTGAAAAATGCTCAGATTGAGGCCTCACAACTGGACTTGCTAACCACCATCACGCTGGCTCTGTCACTCTTTTATATACAGTCTACAAGGTTAGAATAGTCGTACCTCAGTGGGGCTTTACAGGCTTTAAAGCCCCACTGAGGTACAACTATTCTTCCTAATCCTGCTTTAACAGAGACTGGGAATCTCTCTGGCATTATCACATGTGCACGGTGCCAGTTTTTCCATCTTCTCCTCTTGCAAACATATTAGATTTCTTACAAACAGTGGAGGAATTAAGAACTCACACCCTTTCCAGGAGCTTGAGTGTCTACTAAATCCAGAGAACAAAGTAAGTAGAGTGAAACGATAAAAAGCCACCTTGGTAAACGGCTTAAGGCTTAATTTAGCTCGTGGAGACAACATCTCCCTGTGTTTGTGTATACGAGTACCTTGTTGATCCAGGTGGTGATTGCATCCTCTGTGTCGTAAGGCAGCTCCTGGATGTGTCCGTCGCCGTTCGATGGTTCGGCTGTGGAGTACCTGTTGATGCAGGACATCACCCTCTCCACGCTCACCATCTCTACGGTGTACGCCATCATCAGGGTGTCTATGAGCGCCAGGTGGGAACTCTGCACAGACACACAGCAGCCAGATCAAGTTAAAAAGGTAAAGTCAGCTACAGATTTGAAATTTTTATTTTATCTTTTTCTTTGAAAGGTTTTCCCAAAAGCAACAGACTGACAACTGGGAATTTTTACGTGCAAAGTTGCCAAAAAGAGTGTGGGGAAAAAAAACAAACCATGAAAGTAATTTATATAAATGGCACATTTGTTTTTAAAAAAAATCCACCTCACTTTCACACAGTCCGTCAAACCAGACCAGCTGCTCAGCTGCCTTCTGATCACCATCCGTCTTGCCTTAAGCCATGTAAAACTGCTTCACTGTTAAACGCTGGAAAAAAAATACTTATTTTTTGCTATTAGGCACATTTCGTCCAATTTTGAGTCATTGGCTTTATCTGAGTGGTTGTAAAAAAGCAACATCAACACCTACACAAAGTTTGACATTCTCCCAGCCTTCCTAGTCCCATTCCAGGCCGGTCAGACCAACAGACCTCCCCTTCCCTTTCCTGTCACCCTACAGTCAAAAACATTGTATATATATATGTGTGTGTGTGTGTGTGTGTGTGTGTGTGTGTGTGTGTGTGTGTGTGTGTAAGCATATTTGCCTGCTGCTTCCCTCAGCATTGCTCTGTGCGTCCAGCCTAACTAAACAACCATCTAAAATCTGGAGCTCCATGATCAAAGTGACTCAAACTGACAAAAACAAGCAGTGAGGCGCTGTGTCTAGCACAGGCCTCTATTCATAACCACAGAGCCACATGCAACAGCCAGTGTGACCAAGTCTTTTCCAAAGAAACAAACTCCTGCTTCAGCGCTATGAGTTTACACTTCCACTGGTGCTCCGAGTCATCACGGCATGTTGTCCTGCCAGTCTAAACATGCAGAGAGCGCGCAGGAGTAAAATGAGCTCTGACCTCATGGAAATAAGTGCTGAGATGCTTTGATCAGCTGTACCTGATGTGAGTAAATGCTACTCAAGTTAGCTGTGCTTACATTGCACACATTAAATACTGTTATGTAGACCAAGTGCTCATACTTATCCAGTGTAAGCTCTGTTCTTGAGTTAGTTAATTTATTATTTAATATGAATCCCAACCCCAACCAACACATCAAAACCAGAAGCTATGCAAACAAACAGAAAAACAGAAGAAGCAGCAGGTTCTCACGCTTACCATGACTTGACAAACATCAGTTATTAAGTTGTTTATATAAACAAATATGTTGTGTAAGCTGGTGCGTCTGAGGATGGTGGCTGGTTTCACCTGCAGCGCATTACACAGGTGCCCAGGATTGTTTGGACAGCTCCAATTTATGATTCTTACCAAACTTATTGAGCTGTTTATGAAAACGTCTGCAGACAGACACTGTTTTCAATTCTTGCAGCTTCAGGATATTGCCAGATGTCTGACATTGTGTGCATTCTCCTCCAGATGTGCTGCAGGACGTCTGGCTGACGGCTGGACAGACGAACGGAGAGAGACGCCAAGCAGCTTAGAGCGAAGCTAAAGAGTGAAATACCGTGATTTAAATGAAACTCGCTGAGCTTTTTCTGTGATTGAAGCTTTTCTTAAGTCATTTACATAAAACTACTAAATCTTTAATATTGGTAAGAGGCTTGGGTAGGTGTGTGCATGAGTGTGTGCAGGGCTCTGAGCAGAGAAGCCACATGAATTTAAATGATTGTGACAAATCACTTATGTTCATTTTTTAAATAAGGACGTTTTTAAGCTGACATTTTTTTTATATCAGGAAAAAAAAAAAGCACTGACATCCAGCATTTTATTTGTCATATTTTATGGAGAACATTAGTTAAGGCACATAACTCTCTGTAACCTGGTAGGACAGACAACAGTTACTGTAGCTCCCTTTATTCTTTATGGTAATGTAAGACTGCCCATACTGAAGCAGCTCTATGGTCTATGCAGAGAAACAGAAACTAATTAAGTCCCTCCCACCGTGGATGGGAAACAATTCTGTTTTCCACTGACTTTGTGGGTCAAAGTAAAACAAAAATACTGACAGTAACCTGTTAAATGGACGGATGGAAGCCTCGCCGTGGCAAAAGTATGGTGGCCCTGAGAGGACTGTAACTTAAGAAAACACCAGAAAATAGAAAAAAACTAAAATCGTAAAAGTGCAAAAAACACAAAAAAAGTTAAGTCTCAGTGCAGTGCGTTTGACCCAACTTTTGTCTTCTATATATTTTAGCTTTGTAACAGCTAAAGAGCTTTTTAAAAAGTTAAAAATATTTAGTGTAATATATAATTATAATAATAATAATATATATAATATATATATATATATATATATAAAATCAGACAAAATGCATTTTGTTCAATGCATTTCAGTCCTCTGTTGCATAACATGGGGATGACCTTTTTCCCCTCCAGTGGTTTTCAGAGTCTTTACAGTACACACAGCAGTACCAGCATAGGTCCACACAGGCACATTCCTGGCAGATTAGATGAAGGGCAATTTCTGCTGTTTACCCTGCAGCCTGAGCGATGAAAGATAGTAGCGCGCTGCCCTGATAACTTTCCAGACTTGTAAAATCCTGAGTTGTATCCAGTAAAACCCACTGCAGTGTTTGACATTCAATTCAAATGAATGGCTCCGGTACTCAAAGTACACTAGAGAGTACCTGACACAATGTGCTCGCACCTACACAGCCACTTAACATTGTTTTAAAGCAGGGCTGGTTTTTTGTCTGAGTGCCCACTAATGCTGCAAGAATAATAGCCGAGCTATCATGTGATGCCTTTTAAATTTATAGTCTATGTACTCAAAGCCTGTGCAGAAATTATAGTCCACGATGTCCATGTGCATGTATGTTGGAGTAATGGGGATGAACATAAAAGTGTGAGTCTGAGAGATGAGGATGAGCAGGACGGGCAGTTTTCAGTCGCTGCTTACATATTTACAGACTGGTCAGATATCCACAGGGGAAAAAGACGCTACTGTTGATAATACAACAAGATTTTAAGAGCCATGAGCCGTCTATTATGCCTCCACAAAGACCTTTGTGGTGCGTGTCTATGCACAGAAAGCACTCACGGTGACAGACACGCCTTATAAGGCTGTGGAGATGGCAGACGCCTGTCATGTAAAGCGCTGCAGTACGCTCGTGCACATTTTCTAACAGGAATTCATCGGTATTCATTCCCACAGCTGTGTGCGTGCGTGTGTCCCTGATCAAAGGCATTTATAGCAAAGCACAAAATACAGCCGAGCAAACAGACAATAAAAGTCGTTCTCCACAAACATCACAAGTGCAGCGACGTCTGAGCCCCGCAAGTGGTTGCACTGCACAACTTTACACCTACACGCCTGCCTCTACCCAGATGTGGAGACTGATAGCTGTCTTTCTTTTGCAAACATCTGCAAAAATCTCCAAATTTTTCTGCGTTATTCAACAGAGAGCTGATGGAGGGATACACGCCCCTCTGCAGAGAAAAATCAGTTACTGCTCAGGCTCCGTCTCTCGCTCTCTCATTTGTCACTTTCTCGTTTCAGTGTTTTAACACTGAGGGCGACGAGTCAAAGAGGAATGAGAAAATAAAGCAGGCCTTGTACACGCCACCGGACATCTGACTCCATCTGCTCCACGGAGGTGTGAATTTGAAGACGGGCAATTAAAGGAGCTCTAATTTGTGCGCCAGACGTTCTTTGACTCAGTGTGAGCCCCACCCTCCACAGTGCTGCAGTAGTGCACATCACGTCTTCCTCCCTCCTCTCCTCTAACCCTCCCTCTTCCCCACGTGTGCCGCTCCTCTCCTCCTCAGTCATGCCCCCCTTTTCCCCCCTCCTCCTCCTCTCCCGTCTTTCCAGATGGCCATATTAACACGGGGCCTTTTCCACACATACTCTGGCACACACGTGTCCTCATGACCGCCAGAAAGGCAATACCTCCTTCACATCTTTTCCAAAGCTCTTCCCACACTCACCCTTTCCCCTCTTTTCTTGCTCTACTTTCCTGCTTTTCCTCCTGGACAGCAACCAAATGGCAGCCGCCAAACTACATCTCCCCCACTTTTTCCTCTCGCTCTCTCTATATATCCATTCGGTCTCTGACAAACTGCCACGCTCCCCTCCCTTCCTCCTCCCTTCCTCCTCCCTCTCCTGACATGAGTTATTCTTCTGTAGCACAGCACTGAGAAAACCATGAGCTCATCATTTTCTCTGCAGATATACCATAACCCAAAATGAAAAGCCTCAACTCTAGTGTGACCGAAATGATCCTGCTGAGTCCATAAATACATACAGATCCTCTGCTTTGCAGAGGCAATCTAATGAAATCACAAGGACACAGAGTAACAATAAGACCAGACAGATTAACTAATAGCCTGCCGGCGCGTCAGACAAATGAAGGTCGATGAGTTAGAGAGTCGATGGGCTCCATTTGTTTACTTAACGACTGTCACTAAATCACCTGAAGCACACAAAGACGGAGGCGTGTGGACACACGCCGGTCCTTATGTGCACTTCTACAGGTGTGCAAGGACATGGGGTCATTTAGCGCTGCGGCAACCTTCAAGACAACCTCACTCACGCGCTGAAGGAGGCAAAGAGTACAACCAAACACAGACACGAAAATTCAATTGGCTGCGTAACTTTGAATTACCTCTTGGAGCTGAAAATGAGGGCTAATAAAATTCAGCTACAGCCTGAGAAAAATGCAGCGGCACAGGCAGGCTTAATGAAAAGTGCTAACTGCACCAAAATTCAGGAGAAAATCATTTCTGGCTTCATTTCACACATTAAGTAGAGTTAACGTGACGCAAAGACAGAGAAAGACGAGAAACGCTGAGAGAGGCCGAGAGAGTGAAGGTGGAAGAAGGATGGAGAGGGGTGGAGAGAGAGAGGGAGGGAGGGAGGAGAAGGAAAGGGTGCACTGCAATGCAGACACCTTTTGGCGTCAGCAGAAGTGCCCGGGCTCCAGCCGTGCATGTGTTAGCAGTGTGTGTAGATCTGCAGGCATCAACTCACCATCCTATCAGAACTAAAGCAAAATACACTATTGTGAGCTCCTCTCCCATTTTTTTAAAGGTGACAACATTATTACGGCTTTATATGAGACAATCAATTCGTAGATCAATCGGAAATTATCAATAGTTACTGTAACTGTTTCAATTATATTTCAAGCAAAGATGAAGCCTTTTTTTATTTGAGAGAGAGAGAAATCTGGTCTGACTGTTTTATACGACAGCAAACTGATCATCTTTGTTTTGTTCCACCTTTGGTTTGATTGGACCAACAACCAATTAGACGACATCGGTTAGCTGGGTAAGCCAAGTAGTTTTTTCAATTTCAATTCAATTTCAGTTATATAGCATCAAATGACAACAACACTCACCTCAGGGTGTTTTTTTTTATTTAAATTTACCATTTTCTGACATGTTTTACGCAAACCTCACAATGAGCTTTTATTCGATGACGTAACGCCGCTACACTGTAATGTTTTCCATCCAGTCCAGAATGTAGTTTTGACAGCACACGACTATACGTGTAATATCTCTTAGTGAGGTGACCTGAGTCAAGTTTGCGCTGTATTCAGTGGCTAAACAGTGAGGAACGGTTTGCTATAGGAAACCCATCATTAGCCGTTGTTTTACTTGCAAGAAGACAGATCTGTGAGGATGGTTTAACAGTACGACTCATACGTATTCCATATGAGGTTGGCACACAGCAAAGCACACAGTAACAGCCACGGTCATATTAGTGCCAGTATAATTATTTCTAACTGTGTAATCAAATAAAGCTGCTGTCGGGTTAATTGATTAAAATGATGTTTAAAGTCACACATTTCTGCTTCCACTTCCTCAAAGTGAGCAGTGAGGGTTTGCAGGTTTCTCTTTTGTGAATAGTTTTGGAAATTTTGTCAGATAAACCAAACAATTTGAAAATAAATTGGGGTCTGGGAAACGCCGGCACTGTTTCTGTGCTGTTTGAACATTTTCTAAAGGATTTGTGAAAATATGCGAGTAAACAGTCAGTAAAAACAAAGTATGATACATGTGAGCACATGCGTACATTTGCAGAGATTTAATTGATGTCGTCACCAGAGATGGGCAGTAACGCCTTATTTGTTACTTATAACGCGTTACTGTAATCTGATTATTTTTCCAAGTAGCGAGTAAAGTAAGGGATTACTATTGCAAAAACGGTAATTAGATTACAGTTACTTTCCCGTAGGAACGCTGCGTTACTGCGTTACTAAAACCGTGATTTTTTGCGAGAATGTCTCATGACAGTGATGTAAGCGAGTGCGCCGTTCGTGACAACAGCTGTGTGCAGATCAGCAATGGATAATATATCGAGTGCGGGAGAGAGTATGAGCCTGCAGTGTTTAAAGCGTGGAAGTACTGACCTTACTTTGAGTTTGATTCCATAAAAAGTGACAAAAACATTAGCGTCCGTTATGCGTGGGAAGAAAACTTCTTTTTACAGCGAAAAAAAACCCCCTAAACTTCCAAGCAAGCGCCGAGTGCGCGACGTAATGGGAAATTCACAGAGAAACGCTGCACCAGGGTAAACCTCCGCCTACCCTACTCCTGCTTTACAGGTGAAAATAGAGCAACAGGACCACGGAGTCTTTTATTATTTTATTTATTTTCTGCTGTGTTTTACTTGCATCTATTTGAAAGAGTGAGTGTAAACACAAAAAAAATATTTTATGTGCTGGAATGTGCAGAAAATAGGTTTAAATATTAAACAAATTTCTTCCAGTCAGAGAATGTTGCATATAATTAAATTTCTGCTTGATGCATAAAGTTAAAAGATTAAAACTAATAAAACAAGATTTAAAAAGAGACTTTTCCATTTGATTACATTTTGTATGATGGATTATGCAGAAAAAGTAGAATTGGGCTGAAAGATCTATCGCTTTATCACCTATTCAGGTTGTAAATCGTGTTTTTAAAAAGTAACTAAGTAATTAATTACTTTTGGGGAAGTAATCAGTAATTAGTTACTGATTACTTTTTTCAAGCAACTTGACCAACACTGGTCATCACACATTTCACACATAACGCCTACACGGATAATACCATATGTGGATCTTTGGATTTTAAATGTGAATCCACACATGCTTTGAAATCCAAAAGACGTCGCTGTCCACGCTCATGAAAAACATCTAACGAATAAATGCTCATTGAGGCAGAGAAATCCTTCTGTGTCACCTACTTTTTCACTGAACTCATTCAGGCATTCTGCCAAAAACATCTCCACTCACCATGTTTATGGGTGTGCTGGTCAGATCCCTCTCTGTGACCAGTCTGTCCTTGTCTGTGACGTACAGGCCTTTCTGGGCCAGCGCCTGAATGACAGCATTGTGTCCCAGTAACGGTTTGACAGCATCGCTGCGGAGGATCAGGCTTCCCGCCCGGCAGTAGAGCTCTGCAGACTGAAGCAGGCAGGCGACCGGAGGCTTCAGGTGCTCCTGGTTGTATTGGTCCCTGTAGAAAGGCTCAGCCAGCTCCTCTGGCACTGCATCTGAGGGGTAATACAGAAACAGAAAATGAGACAGGTCAAAGTTCGCACCTGCAGTTCCTCATATGGCCACTTGAGACCATTCTACTTTTACAGCAGAAATAAACAAATCAAATTCAGTTTTGGTCTTCATGAATCTGCACGGGACGGTTATTTCCTTTTATTTCCACAGATCTTACTCATTTAAATTATATTATGCTAATATAATTAAGACCATAGCCACCTACAGAGAAAGGTGGGCTTGGAAACAGGTGACTGGAGCTACTAGCTGTCTGCTAATGACGCTCACTGAACAGGACCTCTCAGCTCTCTCTGTTCTGTGTCAGTGCTTCACAAATTATAGCATCCCATGTGGTTCATTTTACTAACAGGCCATTCAGGAAGTCTGTGCTCCAGGTTTGTTTTTTTTAAATAGTGAACACCTAGTAGCTCTGCGTCTGTGCAATGCACCCATGCAGGCTACGGATGTGCCTTGCTAACCCAAAAAACAAGATGATGATGGACAACATGCCAAACTCAACACTGTGGCCACAAAAACACTCACCTGCTACTTCATTAGGCACACCTGTTCAACTGCTCGTTAACACAAATATGCAATAATGGCAGCAACTCAATGCATTTAGCCATGCAGACATGGTCCGAGCACCCAAATGGGGAAGAAAGGTGATTTAAGAGACCCTGAACGAGGCATGCGCCTCTTTTGACCACAGTGAACCCATCGTCTGACGACTGTTTCCAGCACGATAACAAAACTCAAATCATCTCAAACTGGCTTCTTGAACACGACAATGACCTCACTGTACTCAAACGACCTCCACAGTCACCAGTTCTCTGCCCAACAGAGCGCCTTCAGAATGTGCTGGTACTGGAGATTCACATCATGGATGTGCAGCGAACAACTGTGTGACGCTATTGTGTCAACATGGAGCAAAATCTGAGGAACGTTTCTGTCCAACTTTCACCTTTAACCTTGTTGAATCTACGCCATGAAGGATTTGAACAGTCCCGAAGGCATCAATGCTAAGAAACAATCACACAGAGAATCAAACAGATAATAAAAATGAAACCTGAATTTTACGCTCTGCTTTTCCTGTCTTTGCTACAATTCGCTACACTCTAACACACCGACACTCACAAACTTTCAGAATGTAATCAACACATATGTCAGGAGGACTACTGCATGTCCAATTCAGAGCCTGTGTTAGTGTTGGTGGAAGTGTGTGTTACAAAGCATGAAGCACCTTCTAATCCTGTTACCTCATCCTGTAAATCTGATTTGAAGAAAATAGCCAAACAGAAACAGACACACACAAACCAGCTTCTAGAAGTCGCTCACTCCGGATCCTTTTCATCCTACTATGCTGTTGTTAACCACAGGTTGTGACTCACAGCTGAACTAGTCATTAATCTATCACTGAATGACATACATACTGCGCATATGAACTTCCATCCCACAGGCATGACTTTCAGACAAGACGCCTGTATAAGAATGTGTGTGACACACTTTTAAAAGACTGTGTGCTTCAATACGCGTGTATTCCTGGTGTGTAGGGTCATTTCCTCTCTGCCTGCGTCTGAATCACCCTGAGGAAAACAAAGGACACTGAAGGAATCCATCTTAAAGGTACAGCTTTCCTCTTCGAAACAAGAAAAACAGTGTGGAAGAAAAAGCTTTACCAAACAACTTTTTTTTAAAAAAATCTAATATGTAAAGCTCAGTGCAGGGGAAAAAAAAACTCTATTAGGCTTGTGATCAAACCTCAGCAGTTTTCCAGTGGCTGTGGTTAGCACAAGCCTCCCTGTGCTTCGACAGCGGGTGATGAAAAGAGATATTTAAAGCAACAGGCAGATGTTAAACGGCTCCATAACAAGCCCTCCTGCATCCAGCCTCAGCGTTCAATAATGCTTTCTGTGTCACTTTAAAGTCCTAAAGAAATCACATGACCTTTTACACTTAAAGGTCAATAAAACAATTAAACAAGGAGCTAGAGCAGGCTAGGACGAAGAGCCCCGCTTTTGTAGAGTTCATGAAAATTTGCCTGGTCAAGTAAAAACTCTCTCCTTTGTGTTGGCCATCAAAGAGGAAACAGACAGGAAGTAGCTGCCACAGGAAGTCCACATGGAGAAGACTGTTCCCCTGGAGACCTTTGGGATTACCGCTCAGCAGCGTTTATATCTGCTGGCTTAGAGCTCTACGTTTAAATAGAATACATATTAGTTTTACTGGGTCTAGTTTAGTGCTCATCTTGATTATTAGTGCTCCCTTTAAACCTTTAAAGACTTCTTTGGTCATTTGTGTGAAAACAACACTGACATCTTGTTTGAAAACTGTTGGTGAATGCATAAGCTACCAGACATGGAGCACCAAGAACACTCACGTTATGTTCCTGTCAATCTGGTGGATGTAAGTCTCAACAAGTCTCAACATCTATGGTCTCAACAACTCCGCTCGTTACACGTCAGATATCATCAAGTTTCTGATGTAGTAGCTGGGGAGCGCATTTACACTGGAGCACCTAAAATAAGGTCAACTAAAGGCCAGTAACAACCAAGTACACGAGCACCTAGAGAACCAAACTCTGTGCTTCTCGTTATCCAGAACATCCTTGAATACTCTATTCTATTAATAGTTAGCACTGTGGCCGTGCTGCTGAAAAACTCACAAACTCTGTTGCTGATCTTTTCAGCTCATGTGATATCAGTCTGCAGCTTTAAAAAGGATAGATTTTCAGGGTTGTATATATATAGACACATATATGGCATGCAGATCCATTTCTCTGAAGTTGGGGCACAAACTTTAAACTGATGGGCACAGAGCTGTTCCCACTGAGCACCACCGGACTCAAGCCATAGCTCATGCTTCCTATCTAGGCCAAACAGGACTCTGAGGACCGGTTATGAATTGGGCCACAGTTCTCGCCGGTGCTGGGAGCTGAAACTGTGTCACCGGAGGCACGGAGGGAGAAAAAACCCCCCACCAAAGTGGCAGCAGCAGCATGCTGCAACAGCCGCAGGGTCCTGCACAACCAAGCTTGGCCTTCTCACACGCTACTATCCTGCATGTCTCTCCACCATGTCATTGCTCCTGAGGCTGAAGAAAAGTAACGTAGTGCTCACATTGGTAAACGCTGTAAGATCAATGAGGTCTGCCTCATTGTCTGTCTGTGTAGTGTCCACGCAGATGTTTAAAGACTTCATTAACAGCTGGATGAACCTCTGGGCTCAGACGATGCTGGAATTGCTCCATCTTTATGAGGCCGAGATGTTTCACAGAGTACAAGAGACAGGCTAACGCTGAGGTACACACACATGCTGTCACATATACAGACAGAGATCCACATGAAAACACCACCATGACAGAAGAAGCTACAGCTAACACTGGGCTGCCTGGAACCTGTGAGCTCTAAGCAGCTGTTAGACACAGAGAATCATTTCAGGAGGAGATATGAAAAAAATTCATTGTAATCATTTAAATGTTTTTTCCACTAAGTAAATGTGATGAAACTCATGTGTTTATGGGTTCTTTGCCATTTTTCTTCACTTTATGTAATGATAAAATTAAAGTTTCGGCACAACCTTTGGGTTTAATAATCATTAGTCAACATTTATCAGATGGCCTGATGTAGAGAAAAGCAAGTTTGCCATGATTAAAAACACAATTAGCCAAAGCAGAAGAGTCTGTGCATGGTTCAGCCCACTGATTACTTCAATGATCATATTTTATGCATGTGAATAAATGCACGTGTGCATTTTATTTATAATCCATTCTTCCGGGGAGTATTTTGATTTTTTTTCTTTTAAGACCAAACTATTATTCTCTTATTATACCAACAAGTTACAGTCCTAAACTGAAGTTATGAGCAGAAGCTGATCCGATCTGTCCAACCTGACTTCTGCTATTGGGAATAATTAGCAGCAGGTCAGCAAAAGGTTAAACCAATAATCCTGAACCAATAGTGGAGGGATACAGTGAGGCTGATATGACATATGGACTGACTTTAGAAACCCAGCCTAATGTAACCAGGAGAGACATTATTATGGGCTCCAGCTAGTTTAAGCCTTCATATAGACTCCAGGTTAGTGTGCGGTTAAATAGGACTTTGAATGGGAAATAATGGGAAGATTTCTTGCCCTAATAACGAGGTTTAATTGTGTTTGTCTGTCACAGTGAGAGTCTGATTACAGGATGCTGTTTACAAAACAGTCTCACTTGCACACCCTCTGGTCCGACACGACAGCAGGCCTTATTATTACACATGTTAGATAATTATCTTAACAGCGTTTTCCACTATTCTCGTCCAAAAAATAAATTTAAAAAAAGGGAAAGGAGGAGCGAGGCACCACCTACCCGAGCCGAAAGCCTTGGCCACCAGCCACGTCAGGCTGCATGATATCTTGGCCCTGGTGAAGTCGTAGTGATCGAAGCTCTTGATGGCAGGGACGATGAAGGTCCGTCTCATCCCTCTGTCATCTGTCGCATCTCCCATTGTTTCACTGTGAGGGACCCGCTGCTTTACTGCTGCTGCTGGAGGCTCAGTCTGCAGGAGTTCCTCCTGACTGCGGATAACATCCCGTCCAGAGGAATTCAATGCACCAAAATTTCCTTCTCCCAAAAAAACCGAAAAGAATCAAAGGGGGAAAAAACCCAACAACTTTGGCCTGGTTTCTGAGAGCACGACGAGTTGGAAATGAAACGGCGCCCCTCGGTTCATATGAGCTCCATCCTCAGCGTTACGTTTCCGTGATAGCCTTAAACCCTGGCAGCACGGCGCAGTTTAGTGGCAGGATTTCTGAAGATTTCCTCCATTCCCTGACATTACTATCCTCCGGTCTCCCGACATAACGGAGCAGCTGTGTGGCACGGGAGGAGCGCTAGAGCCCGGCACCACGGGGCACTTCCCCGGTCACACCGAGTTGGCTGTTGGTGTTCATGCCGCTCTCCTTCTTCTTCTTTTTCCCCCTTTCCTAACTGTTTTCTCACCCTCTGTATCTCGGCGGCGTCTCCCCTGCGCTTTTCCTGCCGCACTGATCGGAGGATGGAGCGCACTGCGCACGCGCGATCCACCCACCCAGTCTGCTCAGTCCTGACAGGAGTCGCCACAGTGTAATATAAACCAAGGTGGAGTTAACTAAATCCCAGATGTTGTTTCCAAGGAGAAATACACTTCCAGCTAGTTCAACATGTTCTCCTAATGCTGTGAGGCGATCCGCAGTTCACTGAAGTGTTAGGAGATGAGGACAGAATTATTAGCATCCCACCTCAAAAATGTGCTTAAAATATTCAATCAGTGGTGCGCACAGTCTCCCACAGTGTGATGTTATAGTACGACCGTCTGTCGCTACAGACATAGTATCATGTTACATACTGTTGGCATCCTTACAAAATGTACACAGAAACCTGACAATGTGATGTGGAAGAAAATTTAGAATCAGAAGAAGGCTCTGGGCTTCTTCTCAGTTGGCTCAGTGGGTAGATTGGGTCATCTAACAATTGAAAGGTCAGTGGATTGATCTGTTGCTTCACCAGTCCACATACCCAAGTATTCTCGGGCAACATACAGAGCCTCAGGTCCAAACTGGGAGCTGGTTCCATGGCAGCCTGAAAGCTTAAGTCTTTGCCTCCCATTCTACTTTTAGAAACTCGAGGAACCACAGGTAAGCCCACAGTCTGAAAGCAAAGTGCTCTATTAGACTTACGTGATAGAATGACATCTTTAAGATATGTGACCTTCAGACCATTCAGGACTCTGTATGTGAGGAGAGGGACTTCAAAGCTACCTCTGGATATTACAAAGGCAGAAAGAGAGATCCTAACATGAAAAGCATACGATCTCTCTTTCTAGTTTCTGTCAGCACTCTTACTTACATTTGAAACCAGCTGGATGATTGTTGTTGGGACCTCACAGTAATAATAAATTACAATAATCCAGCCTGGAGGAAATGTGGGTTTTTCAGCATCACTCTGAGACAGGATGCTCATAACTTTGACAATATTGTACAGAAGAAAAAAGACAGTCCCAGTACACCACCACCAACGTCTGCTGCCTCATAATAAACGCCAAGAAGAATTATCAGCTTTTCAACATTTTGTTTGAAAACTGAAAATAGAGAACATATAAATAGAATTAATAGCAGAAATGCTGCATTAGATTTCAGTGCCCGGTGAATATACGTGATGCGACACAACTCACATGCTAATAATCAACATTTTGATTTTGACTGTGTGGAAATGATGTCAGAACTATCATTATCTTCAATTTATTTAAAATAAATTTATATCACAATAAAGTGCAAAAAGCAAATGTTTCTCATAACCTTCTGAAGTATGTCAGTGGTCCAAAGCTTACGGACTAAAATTCTTACATGACAGAAGTTCAGGTCATAACAACTTGAGATGCTTTCTTAGCAACTGAGACTGAGGATCAGTCACAGAAGACAAAAGTACCATGAAACAAAGCACAAATGTGTTTGACAAAGACATCATCATCATCACCATCAGTAAACCCTTTGATATTACATCAGAAAATGTGACACACAAGGAGAACTTAAATGAAATATCAATGACACTAACAGTAAATCTATATAAAAAGAAGAAGAAGAAGAAGAAGAAGAAGAAGAAGAAGAATCAGCAGAACTAAAAAGACATCTGGAAATGTACGTTTCTTTTGAAAGGTTTTAAAAGTTTTCCCTGGTAGTTTGTTTTGACATGAATATGACCCGATCAGCAAGTTCTTTAAAATCATCTTTCCAACCAATCACCGTTTGTCAACAAGTTGCTTCTTGTTGCATTTCCCCCCCTTCATTTCAACTTAATCATCATCCAAATGTTACACATCTGTTCCAAAGTTTACACAGCAATTTCCTCCCCTCCCCACCAACCAGTCCTGCAGGTGGCTGCCCTTCCCTGAGCCTGGTTCTGCTTTTTCTTCTCGCAGTCACCAAGTGCTTGCTCAGAGGGGGTCGTCTGATTGTTGGGGTTTTCTCTCTGTTATTGTAGGGTCTTTACCTTACTGTATAAAGCAACTCGAGGCGGCTGTTGTTGTGTTTTGGCGCTATATAAGTAAAACTGAATTGAATTGAACTGATTACATTTGGCCATACTCAAATCAGCACTTGAGATGAATATGGAAATTATATTAAAATTACTTTTTGGACAGTGACTATGCGAGATGACTGCAGTCATGGGAATGGATGAGAAGTGTGTAAGAGTGCTGCACCCTAGTGTCTGCAAAGAGCTCATACAGCTGAAGAGGTTAAAAAGGAAGCCTCTCTTATTAGTCAGTAGATGGCACTCCTATGCCAATTATACCATAAAATGGCCCTGCTCTGTTCAGCATACTTTATCACTACTACACTGTTTTCATGTACTTAATGGCTCTTTTGCTGCTCTATTGGGATTTCTTTCGCTGACAGGTTTGATTGCACTGACGTAAACTACAGCAAATAAATTCCTCATAGTGGTCGTTACAGCTTTAACACTTTAGTGTTCAGGAAAAACATGAATACTTCTTTCATTCTCAGCATATAAACTGATGCAACACGTGCCATAAAATGTCCAGCTTCACTGCTCCCCCTTTGTTTAATTGGAATCCTCCCTGTTTGCATTTCCACCCAAATCCACATTCATTCGAGAGTCGTTACCAATCATAATGTAGTTAGCATTTTCAATATGAATGTTTGGCTGTGGGTGCCACGCAGCCGTCGGGGGCCCTGGTCGAAGGTTTGGTTCTACTGAGATTGTCAGATTGCTTATTTTATTTAAATGCTTCATTGTCTGTTTCTGAGCTTTCTCCTGTTTCCAGATCCATCTCTGTTTTTTAATTTTTGCAGGCAACAATGACTTTTGGATCTTTTTCTCAAAGTTCTTTCTCTCTTCAAGTGGATTCACTCCCTGCAGCACCATAGGCATATCCTGTTTGGGCATGCAGTTCTCTCGTGGCAGCAGAGGGATCACAGTGTTGTACTTATGTGCCTTGTTTATAGAGTTGACGAGGGCAGCGTTCGCCTTTAGATCCAGCATGCAAGTGTTGAAGTTGCGGGTAAGCAGCAGCAGGGTGAAGGCTGAGTTGTTGATGGCGTCCTCCATGCTCTTTATAGTGGTCTTTCCGGCGATGGAAAAGTCAGAGAAAGTCGCACCTTCAAATTCACCACCAATGACTGCTTCTATTTTCTCCTTTATGCTTTCGGCCATATCTGAATCTTCCGGTGCATGCAAGATAACAAATGCATAAAACATTTCTTCTTCCTCTTCTTCCACAGCTTTGCTTTCATGTATTTCTCCAGGAACACTCGTCTTCGGTAGTTTAGGACTTGGCGTTTTTGTTTGATTGTCTGATTTCGTGTCACTCTCATTGCTCACTAGTGATGCTGCTGCTGCTGCGCCATACTTACTTGAGTCTTGTTTTGGGTCAAATGGAGGAGATCCAGTGGTCTTAGGCTGAGCTTCAGATGACTGAGGTGGCTCGGTCACATTTTGGGCTCTGTTTTCTTTAACGCTGAGGACGGGAGGATTCGATTTGGGGTTTCCTGGGTTCCCTGGAGAGGTTCTGTGTGCTTGAAACAAGATTGTTGAGGGCATACTTATCTCCAGATGAGTAGGGTAAGAGGGCATTGAGGGGAGATTTGCACTGAGGGGGCTGGGAAGAGATGAAGCTGATGAAACCTGAGATTTTTCCACGCTACTGAGAAGATTGGAGTCAGGCTCTGCCTTCTGATCACTGGAGGGGGACATCCACTCTGCACACTCAGGCCCACAGACATTTTTAGCTTCCTCCAGGAATTTATAGTTGTATAGTTCCAGGTCATTACCATTTCTTGTTTTTACGCAGTCACTAGAAAGAGCTCGCTTGTATGCCAGATTTCTCAGCAGTGGATCACACAGCCTCTGCTCTGTCAAAACTTTAAAAACATGAGCCAGCTCTGCCAACGATTCTCCCGTTAAGGCTTCAAAAAGACCGCAATGGGATCCAAAATCTTCCAAATTGCCTCCTCTCATCTGACACTTCTCGGCCACATGCTTAGCGAGGGAGCTGTCCGTCAACATCTGGAGTTTGTCGAGAGCTTCCACCTCCTTGTGGAGGACGATGAGACACAAGGCGTGTATGATTTTATCTTCAGGAGAGTCACCCAACTGGAATGTCAGACTAAGGAGTCGTTCTGAAGGTGTCTTAACAAGAAGGTCAAAGACATCCCTCAGTCCTGTCCCATGGTTGGCTCGGCTCTCGAGACTCATTTTCAACTTCACCTGTGAGCCAGCGTGTAACAAAGTCGATGGGATCACATGTGACTGTCGAGCATAACCATTCTCAGTTCTTCAGGGACTTGAGTTGCTGAAGAAGTGCCGTTTCCTGTATGTTCCTCTTTCTTTAGGCATAAAAAAAGAAAACGTGTCAGAAATCACAGAGCTAACACGTGGTCACAACATGATGTGCTTCAACTGTATTCAAAAAGTAACTTCAATGAATTTTAATACATCAAGCTTAGCATTTTGTCTCCCTCTTGTGATCTTTCATTATTCCTCTTTGGATTATGTTCTGTAGCGGTAAAATAAACTTTCATCTGATCATTTTGGACTAAAACAACGGAAATCAGGACCAGCATCATGTTCCAAAAGCTATGACTGAGCTATGTGTGTGTTTCTAGCTCAGAATAAGGAAGTCCCAAAGAGTGCTTTTCTGCTTCAGTTAAGTTTTCAGATAGAAACTTTTTTATCTTAAAATCCAAAAACAAGGCTCTGAGAGACCGATGATTCCTCAGAATAACCCTAGCCTCAATAAGTCTCCTCAAACTTCTACACTAAACTTTTCCAGTGAACGTACCTGCTGAAGTTGTAGGCCTCTGCCAGCCTGAAGTAATTTTGGAGGACATACTGATGATGTCACAGCTTGCGAAGTACAGGAGCTCAAGAGGGACAAAAGACTGAAGCAGGAAGAAGCCTCAATCCCAACTGAGACTACGGCTCTCCTGTGGGTTCTCCATATTACAGAGCTGTACCGTCCTTAAGAGACTCTATTTATAATGTAAACATTTAACACTTTAACATGTATTTTCATATAGTATGGTAACTTTTTCATACAGTTTGCATCTGCCAAGAAGACAAAGAAAAAAAGATCTCTTCTTGCGGGGAAGTGTGGAAGTCTTGAGCACAATGGGCGTACAAGAGAGGAGGAATTCTGGCATTTTCCCCTCTCGGCTGAGAGGCAAGTGTATTTTTATCCTCAGAGGAAACCTCCAACCCTGTATTTACCAGGGGTGGGGTCACACCAGGCACACTGAAAACCAAGATCAAGTCCTTCAATGCAGCGCAGACACAGAGCCTCTCTGTTCTGAGTGCAGAGAGCGGTATGTGATATGTTTACTGCACGTAACCATTTCTGAAGGATTAATGTGACTCTATAGGAAGTGTGGTTTTTATGCCTTCCTTAAATATCTCAAGGCTGGAATTTCAGTTTCTTTATGGAATAAGACACATAGCACACACACACACGCGCGCGCAACTGACAGCAAGCCAAGAAAACCAAAATCAAGAAACCATAAGAATGGTACATTTAATCTACACTCACTGGCCACTTTATTAGGTACACCTTGCTAGTATTGGGTTGGGCCCTCTTTTGCCTTAAGAACAACCTTTATTCTTCAGAGATCCACCGCAGGACTGAAGTGTGGTTACTGTGGAGGCCTTTTGAGTACAGTGAACTCGCTGAAACCAGTTTGAGAAGAAGCCATCGGAAAATGGGTACACTGCAGTCATAAAAGGATGGACATGGTTAGCAAGAACAGTCAGACTGTGGTGTTTAAAAGATGCTCCCACACCATTACACCGTCACCACATTAATCAAGACAGGATGGATCCATGTTTTCGTGTTGTTTACAGCAAGTTCAGAACCTACCATCTAAATGTTGAAGTCGAGACCCATCAGACCAGGCAATGGTTTTCCAGTTTTCTAGTGTCCAACTTTGCTGAGCCCATGTGAAGCGTGACCTCAGTTTCCTGTTCTCAGTGTGGTCTTCTGCTGCTGTGGCCCAGTCTGCTTCAAGGTTTCACCAGTTGTGTGTTCATCTGCATAGCTTGGCTCTAACAAATTTGCGTTCCTGCTGCTTTCCTCTCAGCTTAAAATAGTTTTTCCTTTCTCCTGTGATCTTTGCCATCAACAAGACATTTTCACACAAAGAATTTCACTGGATATCTTCTCTTGTTTGGACCATTCTCTGCAAACCATAGAGATGGTTGTGCGGGACAGTCTCATTACATCAGTGATTTCAGAAATACTCACAGCAGCCAATCTAGTACCAATATCCATGCTACTGTCAAAGTCACTCAAATCACATCTCTGCCTCATTCTGATGCTCACTTTGAACTTTACAAGGTTGTCTCGAACATGTCTACATGAAAAAGCCCAAAGATACTAATAAATGACAAAAGAATCAGTGAGACTCAATTGTATTGATTATGCAACACAAGATGGTTTCTGTAACATTTTCCTGATTCTGAATCATGTTTAGAATCAAAACTGAGCCATTTTAAAGTTTTAATCAGGCTACATAAACTGACAGGTCACACAGAATATAGTGTAACACCAGCAGACAGGGGAGGTGGAGCTTTATAAAGAAAATGCCCCAAAGTTCTTACTTAAACATGAAGGAGAGCAGATAAATATTTAAGCAACCCGCGTATTGTGCGTACCGTGATGCAAATACAGCATCAGAAAGTGGTTTAGTTGACTAATGTCAATCCGTCAGACTTGTTAACAGCTTTGTTGCTTCTGTGTACATTACCAGCTTTGCCATGAAGAGACAAAAGAGACTCTGTAATAGAGTTAATAAATGAAAGATTCAGTGAGGGATTTGTTGTCCACAGAGCTCATGAATATGATGATTTTAGCTGGAAGTGCGCACAACTGAGACTGCCTTTCAGAACCCATCTTTATACGTCAGAGACAAGTCAGTGTACACTGTACGTGCTATAAAATCATCTAGTGTATAGTTAGCAGCATACGTGACTCTTGGAGTTGTGACTTGATTTAAGGTTAACAATAATAATTAACAAATATGTGTTCTTTATGCTGAAATTTAGAAAAGGTGAAATATGGAACATTTTGTGACACTTAAACAAATCTTTTCCGGTTTCAGGTGCAATTGAGGTTTTAACTGAGGTATGTAATTAATAGAAAATGTAAAACCTTGAATTAAATACTGTTAATTCACATTTTTTAGGATACTGAGGGGGAAAAAGGTAGCCATAGTGTTTTTAATGTCACAGAAAGAATCTGAAGAAAGTATTAAAAAAAGCTGGACGCCCTTAGGATCCTTTTCACACATATGTTATATATATATTTTCTTATGAACTCTCACACACCATTAAATGCCCTTGTATAAGATTTGCACGCAAGGTTTGCTACACACACACACACACACACACACACACACAGCCTCGGGATCATCCTCAGTCTGTTACGTAACACACTGCCAAACGTCCATCTTTATTGAGGACAATTCTTCTAACGAGAGACACGCTCTCCCAGCAGCTGTGTTAGTCAGCCTGCCAGTAAATTTGCCTTCACCTGCAGGCAAAATCATGTAGTAAGAGACTGTGTCAGTTCTGCAAATCCCGACATCGCACAGGAAACATGACGTGGTTTGCCACACATGCAACTCTCCCTTTATCAAAGCTGAAATGCAAACATGTGTATGTCTACGTGTTTGTGAGCGTGTTTTCTGGCCGTGGGAGAGAGAGAGGCCCCGGGGGACACACAGAGGGGTCACATATAAGAGGCTTTAGGGCAGACAAGTGAAAAGGGGGCCCTTCCTTGGACAGAGACTAAAGATTAGGATGAAAGACATATGAGTGTGTATGGAGCAAGTTGGAGGGGTTGGTGGGGGTGCCTCTATTTTTTATGTCTCATCCACTGCTGCATCTCTCACACGGGCCATTCAAAATGAGCAGGAAGTAGACGACAGATAAGATAGCGAGATAGGTGCCTAGCGAAAGACAAAGTGAGACCCTGACTGATCGATAGGCTCTTTAGAATTCAGTTTGTGAGAGACAGAGGAGAGGCCGCGCAATGCACGGCTCTTTTTCCCAGCCACCTGATTCGTCACACATGCTAAGAGAATTTAACACACTTGCTCCTGGCGAGCAAATATATTCTCCGCACACATGTACATGAGAAGACGTGCGCATACAAAGCCATGCACTCATTCAAACAAGCACCCCACAACTGCCCACCCACTGTTTTTGGCCTCCACTGGAACACTAAAAGAAACACCTGCGTTACGGCCAGTGCTCCACTCTGAGGGAAAGTTTTGCATTTTTCTGCAATTTTTGTTTAAAGCAGCATACAGCTTTAAAAGCTTACGCAACAGTTTATTTTGTTCAGATTAAGATAAAGGTTATGGATGGATGGGTGCAGCTTTAGGTAGCCTACACACATTCAGGCGTGTTCTGTGTATCAAGGCAAAAATAAACTATCACATACTGAGGCTAGTTTATGCTGTTGACAAAGTGAGCCAACAGATCTGAGCTAATGTGACAGTTAACCAGCATTAATTCAGGAGCAAAAGTAAATGAAGCGGGCCTGCGGACACGACAAGGGAGTGCAGCGGGGATGGGAAGATGTGTGTACTGTACCACACTGGACCATGCTTGGATGAGCATGTAGGCCATGCCAACAACAATGCATAATACAGCCTCTGGTGATGGGGGGATGGATACGAACACACAGAGCTCCCACCTTACCTCATGCGCACACAACACGCAGACATTCACTCGTGCAAGCGCACGCGCACAAACTCACACGCATGCACAGACATTGACGGTGATGCGGCATGGAGCAGTTTATGCTCATATCAAAAGAAAGTCTTTGATCAGTGTGACAGGAAGGGCACTCGCCCCAAAGGAATTAGCTAACTCTCCTGCCTTGCACAAAAAAAAGCACATCCACAATAAATCAGGCGTGCTTGCATTTGCAACAGAGGGGAGAGAACGTTTGATATTTAGCTTCATTAATATGCTAAATGTATGAATATGATTTGTTCCAGTTCACTGTCCAGACTAACATGTCCATAGTGCCATGATAACCATAAAGAGCAGAATGTGCAGAAATTCAGGTTGCATGTATAATCCGCTCAGTTTAACAGCCTGTTACTCTGCACAAGCAATTTACATACAGCTTTTAAATTAGTACCACTTTTATTTCTCCTAAAAAAAATTGTCCTGACACGGAGAATACTTTTAAAAGAATCCCCGATTTTGTTTATTTTTGCTTGCTGGAGCGTTTCACCGATATAAGATACGGTTAAGGTGATGTAATATTTCCTCTTAGTATATAAAATTGAAGATAATTAATTAGGAACAGTTTGATACTTAGGTTTTATTGCTTAATGTTAGTAGGAAGATTAGAACATTCATGTTTGTCACTTAGATTTGAGGCCACAAACTGGAGCTGTTTAGCTTTGCTTAAGTTAGCAGATAACTTAACCCTTTAAGACCTACCATAAAACCAAGTCCACCGGAGCTTATCTTTGTATTTTTACATGCTGTAGTGCCATTTTTGGGAGCATTTCAAGTTGTTATACATCAATACAACCGTTATAGCCCAAATGTTAATAATATGTATGCATTAAGTGCATAATAACTACATAAATTGCAAAAAAGTGCAATAAACTACAAAAAAAAGAGTTAGTTAGAGAAATTTCAGAGGTTTATCCCTCAAAACTGTAAATACAAAAAAGTTGCACAAAATAGTTTCCAACAACAGGAAATGTATTTTGAGTGTCTTCATAGTTTTATTTTTGAGATACACCAATTTTTATATACTGCAGGAAAAACAAAAATAAATATTGTAATGCAAATTTGTGAAAAAAAAAAGCATGTGCATAAAAAGAAACTATTTCCAGCAGTGCAATTTGAGTTCTAAGCATCCCAGAAACTATTCAGAAAAGCATGAAGTCAAACATGACTTTTAAAAACACCAGTATAGGCATATAAGCTGCCAAAGGTAAAAAAACAAAACAAAAACTACATTCTTTGCGAAATGACGTCACTTCCGGTTTCGGGCAGGTAATGGCGGACATGCTGAGGTCTGTTCCAACATAGGAAGTGTTATGAACAGCTGATCGGATGGCAAAGCATGTTTCTGGAATATTATGCTTTTGTTGCTGCAAGTGCTTTTTATGCATGGAAGGAAACCGTGACTTAGGATAAGCTGATGGCATAAGATGTTAGTACAACTCCTGCAGTTTCTTAAGCAAAAGAAATTATTGCACTAGTGTACTTCTGGGAATCCATCCTACCTGAAATAACATCCTATCCAATGGTTCTGCGCAGACTCGGTGCATGCGCACAACACCAACCCCGAATTAACTTCTTTTTCTCTCACCTATCCGGAATATTTCTTAAGGTTATGGTTATGGTTAGGGGCAGGGTTAGGTTTAGTCGCAAGTCACTGTCAAATTTTAATACGGGTAGGACATTTTGTCAGAGTAGGATGGTTTCTCAGAACACCGGTTCTACAGGGATTTAAAAATAGTTACGCAAAACAGAGCATGCTGCTCCAACAGGTTTTAAAGGGTTAAAGAAAGAAAATGATAGAACAACCAAATAACCATAACTTTTTGTTTTTTTCAGTTCATAAGTTATATATAAAATAAACAAGCATATATATTTATTTATGAATTACACACCTATGAGAATGAGCAAGTCTAAATATTTTCTCTACTCTCAGCTAAGCTAAGCTAGCTTCTGCCTGACTATAGCTTAGCTGTTTTCAATCTCTTAATCTAGTTATAGTAAACAAAGTAAATATATAATAATATTATTATATGATAATGCAGCGGTAGAATCAGTCCATATTGTAATTCTACTGCTGTTCCTCAATAATTTGTAACTTTTTATAACTTAAAATTTCAAGATAACCACTCGAGTTATGTATCTAGCTTACATAATTTCAAACAAAAAAACAAACACAAAAAACAAAAAATAAGCATCTTGAAATTACATGTTGTTTCTAAATGAGTAAGACTTAGAGATACTAACTTGAAAATTTGATTTTTGTGGCGGGAACAAGCTTCCAAACTACTGGTTGACAGTGACAATTAGCTACAAAGTAGTCACTGCTTCAAATTCTCTGTTACTTCTTATTGGTGTAGGAAGTCAACATTTTTTAATACTTTCATGCTTGCGTTAAAAGAAATTTAAAAAGAACTAGCTATGAGCTCTAATTGGGGGATAAAGTAGGATTTGGCAGCTAGGATAACCCTGAAGGCCTTTACACAAAAAGCATGCTGTGAAAAAGCAACATGAGATCTGAACTTCCTGTGTAATGAAATGTGAAAAAACGAACTTAACATCAAACCATGACGAGCTAGTTTCTAAACAAGAAAAATACAAAACAGATTCATATAATTCAAAATAGAAGGCAGTTTCGTACATATTTTAGGATGTCAGTCCAGCAGTTTGAGCTCTTGTTGGCAGAGTTGGGACCACATCTGAGGAGGCAGAGAAATAATTTCAGACAGCCGATTGACACCAAGCAGTGTCTAGCTGTATGTCAGAGGTAAGTATCATTGTATATTCAGTACTAGTGTATGTTTTGCACTAGTAGGTCACTTGCTGCCAAATACAGTGATCTGACTGGTCAGCTCTATTTATTCTGATCCTATAAATTGAGCTAAATGCCACAAAAAAATCATCCAGCGAAATCAGGCTGTATTATGAATAAGTGAGTCCAAAACACATTTTTATGCATCAGTTGTGTAAAGGCCTTATGACAGGGTCACTTAGAAATATGTCACAATAATTTTTTATATTGAGCTGCAATAATAATGAATTAATAATGGATTGGATTTATATAGCGCTTTTCAAGGCAACCAAAGCGCTTTACAATGCCACTATTCATTCACTCTCAGCTGCAGTGAAGTTACATTTCTATTCAAGCTGTGTGAAATTATATTACATCCTTATATGTGACCTGTGCTGCTGCTGCTGCTCTGAGAGTCACTGTTGTTTAGCCAAAGAAATTCAACACGATATAAGCAGAGGTTACATAATCATGCTGGTTATCCAACCCTGTACAGTTTAAAGCTTGTACAAAGGATGAATTCGGTGAGTGAATCTAATCAGCATCATCATCTTAAATTTAAATTGCTGTCTGCTGCCCTTGATTTAATCTAACATTGAGCATGAACAACACAATCTGCTCTGCACCAGTTCAACATAGTACATTACCATAAATGTAACCAGTTTAGCCTGCACTAACTACCTCATATTTTCATGTAACCTTCGAGCAAGACAAAATTAGTATGGTTCACTTTGTTTTGCAAGATATTCACAGAATGGATCCCCCCCCCCGACCTATAGCAACACATTCAACAGCCAATTAAAACTGTAAAGAAATATAGAATTAAACCAGAATTAGTTTACCACACGTCAGTGCTTACCTTTGGAAATCATTTGTTCTGTCTTCTTTCTTAGTCTGGCACATAGTCCATTTAGCTAGCAGACTCACTGTCCTCTGAACAGAAACAGGATGCAGTATGTGTTTGTTAAGCTGTTCGAAAAGTCGCATCTAAAGAAATTGCTCTTAAAAAAAACTATAGATGCTGAAGTACAGCATGTGGGAACTTAATGACAGCTGTACTGTCAGAAGAAGGAACGGGTGGAGGGATCCAGATTCATGTTCAGATGACTTTATTAATCCCAAAAAAGGGAAATTTGTACCTGCTCACATAGTCAAACTCACACAACCCTGAGAGTGTGTGAGGTCGTGGGGTGTCGTTACTTTCTTATTACAGAACAAGTATCTCCATCCCGTCAGCTAAAAGCATCACCAAGCTGCAGCGCACGAAAATGTGCTCACTCCTCAGTATTAAGTATTAATCTGCCTTTCTGCTTTAAATGCTCATTAGCCAAAGATGCCAGCACATTCGGGACTATTTTAGCCCCTAAATTTAACCCCTTCTATTCTTTTCTACTTCGCTATAACCTCTAAATGAAACAGGAAGCTCCGCTGAGGGGATTCCCCCATTTATATAATCTGTGATATAGCCTATATGAGAGCTAATTTCTTCCCTCCTCTATTTCTCCTCTTTTCCCCCCTTCGTTCAGCCTCTTTTTAGTGTGAGAATCCCCCCGCCCCCCAGTTTATAGTGATGGTCAAATTGATGGCTCTAATTCTATCCAATGAAAAAAGGTTGTTAAATGTTATTAAAGTCACCCACCCAAAGCAGGGGAGAAAGGAAGTGAAAGAATAAGAACATGGTGAAGAGGAGAGGAATGAAAACTTGCTTTGTATCGGCAATGAAGAAAACTAAAAGAATAAATGGACCCAATCTGGCTGCACTTGGTGCTAGAATGGCTGCCCATCCAAAAGCCCATGCCCAATCCACCATGTCACTTTTGTCCGTCTCCAAACCCTGCGGATGCTCTGCTTTTATAGCAGATGCACAGAACCAAAGGATGTGAGGCGTGAAAGCAATGGGAAATTCATTACATATTCCTACCCCCCTCCGTTCACCATAATCACCACAATTAGCAGACATCTGCAGTGACTCCAAAGCTGGGAGTGTATTCAGGCAATCAGAGCAGCTTCACCGACAGCACTGACTGCAGCCCCCTCTGTGATGGGCCTCATCCTGAAGGGAAGCATTCCATTAGAAACTCAGTGATTAATTGAGACGCCGAATTCGCTTCTGGCATCGAGCACGAATGAAACCCAACAGGAGGCATCCATGATGGCAGAGCCGCGCACGGGATTGCGGTCCAGAGTTGGCGGGGACTTTAACATAGTGTCGATGGTGTTAGATGAGGCGCTCGCGCTGTTGGTTCGCAATTATCAGTATGAGAAGAGTTACTAGAAAACAGCTATGTGAAGATTTTCTGACCCATCAAGTAAACAAAACCTGTGTGTGTCTAACGATAACCTGGATTTTATAGGTACTTACGGATATTGGTATTATCCCCCGTGCTCTGAGAAACCTGGAATCCAGATTCCTGAAATCCACTAAAGCCTTTTATGTTGTTTAGCTGTAGATGTATCTTGTATGTAAAGGACATTTTAAAGGAACTGTTTAACTTAAATGTGAAGCACCGGCTGTCAGACATTTGCTTAGCATAAGATAAAAGCAGGAATCTAAAATAACTTTTCCAACCAAATGATGCTGATCTGTACTACTGTGTATTATTTCTACCCTTCACTTGTAAATCTCTAGAGATGTTGGTACATTTAGACTCCCTGTGTTTATACTTCTTGACCTAAGCAAAGTTAACACTCTCAGTTTACAGATATGAAGCGTCAAGCTTTTCAAATCTCTGCGAGAAAACGGGCACATTCTTCAAAATGTCAAACTATTCCTTTAAGACGTCTCTGATTGGATGATTATCAAAAGTGTTGGGTGGCCCACTGTATGTTCTCCATCTGTAGTGGATGACAGCATGTTAGACAGCTCATTACTGAAGCAGTTGGAGATGTCACTCTTACTAGGCACAGTATGGAACATCCACGGCTTTAAGCCTCAGCTTGTCATGAAAATTAACAGTAACACATTGGACTCTTATCATCTTGCCTTGAGTCCGGCGCCGGCTCGTTTCCCGGATTGCGCGGCACGTGGAAGTAAGTGTAAATACGTACATCAGTCGAGCTTACGCGGACGCAGCTGCAATTGAGCCTCATTGTCCTCGGAAAAAAGGAGGAAAAAGCCAGCTTTTTATAAACTCAGCAGACAGGCATGTTGTCACACAGACGAAAACACATTTGGAGTTTATTAGATTCATCTGCAGGAGATGAAATCATCCAGAACAGTTGAATGATTATGTGTATCACTTTATAAATGGTTTTTAGTAACGACTGATGCACCACACTATGACAAATACTCCAAACAATCCAAAGGAATCCTTTTAATTTTCCTGTTTTATTTCTTTACAGTGAGTGTTTTTCTCCAAATGCACAGAGTACACGCTTGATATTTGCCAAACTTAGCTTTTCCTCCTCATATGCAAAGCTGACGTACTTTGTATTCTGCAGATTTTAAAATGTGCATTATTTACATCAGATGTGATTATGCGTCCGCAATGGATTTCAGTGCTTCTTGGCACATCACTACGTATCAGTAGAATAACATGAAAGCCAGCCACCGCAAAATGTACAGCAGCCGTCCCGCTGCTTGCGTGTATGTGTCCTAATGAGATGCAAACAAAACATAAGACCACTCATCAAAGCACCGTTCAGTGAACTCATGCTCAAAATATCCACATGGTGACGTAAAATTATAGGATTTTGTACAGCATCGAGGGTTGTTTTGTTTGAGGAAGTTGGAGCTAACCTATAACACAGAGTGGTGCAGTGGTTAGCACTGTCATCTCACAGCAATGAGATGACAGGTTTGAATCCACCAGCTTGTTGGGGTTTTTCTGTGAGTTTACTTTACTCTGGCCTTCCTCTCCCTCTACAGTTAGAAGACACGTTCATAGTTATGTTGTGATTCTAAATTAGTCATCTAGATTGTCAACCTAGGCTAGCTTTTAAGAAACTTAAATGTGCTTAACTAGAAGTACAAAGCAGAATAAAATGGAAGGGCTCAATGAAAGTACAAATACCTTAAAAAATCAACTGATTTTAAAACTGCTCTCGCATTAGTGTGCACTTTGTACCAGTGTAAAAACACAAGCAAACAAAGAAGCCTTAAGTTTGGAGTTATTATGTGATGTATGTAATGAGTAAATGTGGGGTGTTTTTTCTTCTTTTAAATGAGGCTTTAAATTTGTATCTGTAGTTATAAATGTTAACACGCTAGTAAGAACATTCCAACCCAGTGGAGAGCTCTGTGATAAACAGATCGTTCTGTTCCAGGAGTGGTTCATCGAATTAAACGCAGACAAAAAGGATCTTTTCAGTTTGTCTTTTACAGCAAGGCCGTTTTCAGCTACTGTCACTGTGCAAGTTTATCATGTTACACCTGCATTTATTAATCACCGAAAAGACTCTTTCCTGGTGAAGTCAGCAGAACTGAAAGGGAATTTCATGCAAAAAAAACTAACCCACCCAGCCCGAAACCCCGGGATTTCACACATATACTACCCCTCTCACAGAACAGAGCTGACCCTAACCAAAGCAGAAAGACAAGTGGGGGGCCCCAGTGCAAAACTGATGAAGAGGACAAGCACATCAGATGCCGCACAGGTCTTCAGGAGGAAGTTTCATTAAATAGCAGTGCTGTTGTATGATATCTTGTCTTGTTTGGTGTTGTGTTTGGTTTAGCTCACACAATGTGTTTGTAGAACACAGGAGTGGTGTTCGCTAAAAATGGACCACTGAAACAATCGTAAACAACTAATGACATGTAATTCTGTGAATTCAGTGTCTTTTGCATTTCTGATGAATTCCATGTCATATCAGATCAAATACAAAAGGAAGGTCAGCTAAAAGGTAACCCTGAACTTTAGATTTCACTATACCTTGTCAAAAAGGGGCACCCAGATTCTTTAAAGTCACCGAGAACCATGTGACGCTTTGGTTTAAAAGGAAAGATGAATTGCACCGACTAAGGAATTATAAGGTTTTCACACCATAGCAGCCGCACGCATAAACACCCACGTGGTTAGATTTGTGAAAGAGCTGTGATTGAAGCTGGGGCTAAATTAAGAGGAAAGACAGATTAGAAGCTTAACGGAAATCAAGCCAAGGCTGTTGCTCTCATTTGGATGTTGGAAATTAGACCGAATAGTGAATAAATCTAGGTGCTTTACTTTCGAGAGCACCGTTCCCACCAGTTATGCAAATTAGCCTTCAAAATGCACACAATAATCGAATGATGTGGCGCTTTGTTTGGAGCTTTGAGCGTGCTTATTTTATAGGTTTAACAGGGACGAGAGCGGCGCCTCCTCGTTTTGCGGCTTCTTCGTGGCTGTCGTAAAATCGTAGAGCTACAATGAAACGGGGTGTGATCCTCCACTTGGTGTTTCCTTCCTTCTAGCATGGGTCTGGGCCTTATAAAGGCCTGTGTGGTGTGCCACAGACACGCCGCCTTTCTGCTGTGTGGAGAAATGTGTTCAATCACCATGGCTACTGGACAGACCCCTGCTGTGGTTATTAGGATTTCTCTGTCTGCTCGCACAGGTTAACCACTCACTGTCTGTGTTACGGATGCGAATGTGAGTGAGTGTGTTCAGGAGGGTTACAGGTCAAGAGGTGATTTAATATTATAATTATAGAACCAGAGTGGTGGGTTTTTTTAAAAGCAGGATCTCACCTAGAATGGATCAGCTCGGACCGCGCTGCCTCTCAACAGTATGTGAGAAGGGGGAACATGAGAAAGCTTTAAGCTGTATTGATTCAGCCGACTACTCTCGGAGTGAGTACCAGAGGATCTGAAGACAGAATTATCCATGCACCATTTCCTCCCCTGCTCCTGTGTGGAAAATTCTGCAGTTCCAGCTTTGTCGTAGCCTACATACAGCAGAAACACACACACTCAGGGCCCCATAAACATTGTGCTTAGGGACACACACAGCAAGAGAGAGAGACACACACACAGCGTTGAGGTTTGATGTTGCAGAATAATAGTTGTTTGATTTATTTATAGTCATTCCCTTCCATCTGAATGGCTCTGCATATTTTTTTGTTAAATTAATCTTAAAATAGGACAAGCAGACGGATTAAAAAAAACCCTGCAGAAGCACGCTGCTGTAATGCTGTAAAATTTAGGATTTTCTCTATAGGCTGCTACATCATTTTTCCCATATTAAGTTATGCCGTAATGTGGGTTATTATAGCGGTCTCTGAGCCTACATAAAGTGCGCTGAGGTCTTTATAAACACTAATAACACGCACTTGGGTGCTCCAGTTTCACTCTGAGTCCATATGAAGAGATTATGGGAAGCCATAAAACTGTGGAGGATAAGTCCCACCAATGAAATCTGAATTTCTGAGACACGGGGCATTGTCTGCATATGCCTCTTTGCCCTGAGTATCCTCCTCCTCTACTCCCCACCCGGTTTCTCCTGAATAATGCACGATGGACACCCCCTCCCGCGCTTCCTCCCTTCAGCCCCCTCCTCCGCGCCGGCCCTGTGTCCAATAGCCGACGCTCATTTTATCAAGCTATCTCCTCTGAGCCAATCCCAGTCCACTCAGTGATCCCTGTAAACCGGATGCCCTCCCTTCTGCCCCTCAAACAGACGTAATCTGTGGATCAGAGAGGCAGGCGCCCAGTCAGTGCGTGGACTTGGTGTCGGATGAAGAAGATGGGAGTAAGAATAAAAATTAAAAATTAAAAATTAAAAAAAGAAAAGAAATACTCCCCGCTGCAGAATCAGAAGAAACTGCGATCAGCGCCCCCGCGACAGGAGAATGAGTCCTGCTGCTTCACCAGCAGGGTGAATGGAAATCTTGTGAGTATGCCATCATGTCAAATGCATAACCTAAAACGGGGATGTGGTGTTTTTTTGGTTAATCCGGTGCAGTCGGCGCAAAACCGGCGGTTTAGTTAAAAAGAAATGATGCATCTTTTTTATATATGTGCGTTTTTGTAATAAAGTATGAATGAGCTGATTAATACGTGGCTGGATGTTAAACTCTGTGGCGGTGTGTGATGTACTCCGGGTTGTCGCTCGGTACTATCGAGGCGGCTTTAGCTCTCAATGCCACTCATTTCTTCTTCTGGGCATCCGTGTGACTAAAGGAAGAGAAGGGGAAAAGGGCGATTTCCGATTGCTTTGGCAAGTATGAATCCTTTTAAAGCGCACTTCAGTTAAAAAAAACGCTCTCGCAGACGCGTCGATTGCACACAGTGGGCAGACAAACGCTGCCCTCCCTTCTCGGAAAGTTTTAACGGTGTGTTTAAAAGAGCTCAAAAGAATCACGCCGAGAGGCTTCAGTGCAGCATAACTTTGACTGCTTTCACTCAGCAGACAGTCTTTCGTTCACACTGAGGCCTGAAAGTCGGCTGATAAATGGTGTCTATTATTTTTCCCAGCCGAACAATGCGTACCGGCTTTGTTTGGACCATCTGTCATTGTATCGACATTACAGCCAGCCCCCCTGCCCCACAAAGAATCCTGAGTGGGAGACACCTGAAGCGCAGACAGCAGACGGCGGTCGTTCAGAGCCGCCACCCGTCTCTCGCCAAGCCGTGACTCATGGTGTGGTCCGTCTGAGTGGATGGGTGCGTAACGCGGCCACAAAATAAACAGGCGCTGGAACAAAGTGTTGCAACTGAAACATGATTTGTTTTTGGGGAAGGGATTCCACATCATGCACGCGTGTCTGCTGATGTGTGGTTTATCCTCAGATGTACGCTGGGACTGGAATAGTGCAAGTAGAGAAAAGCGTTTGCTGTATTTGCGCATCCTGAATTCTCGGAAACAGCTTGTTGCGCATCTGACTTCCTCCCGGAATTTTTGGGCCTTCGGCACATGGCGAAAAAAACAAAACAGCCAGACTGCCATTTTCAGGGTGGGCACACACACACACACAGATACAAATAAACACACTCCATCACAAGCACTGCACACTCAGTTTGGGGCATAGAGGCCTGATAAGCAGCACAGCTTTGACCCTCCAGTTAGTTGAATGCAGCTGAGGCCAGGAGACTTCAGAAACTGCACTGCTTAGCTTATAGACACGTGGTACCAAGCACTAATATGCCTTAAGGTTAATGAGGCAGTCTCCATAAATTCTTTTGCCATCTGGATATAGTAGGTCTAGACGCTTAGTGCAGCACTACATTTTACCCACTATAGATTACTCACAGAGTGATTTGATGAAAAAAAAATCAATGGAATTGAAGAAAAAACATTTACCTACTGCCGAGAGCCATTTAACTGCGTGTACTTTAATTTCTTTTACATAAATTAGTGGGAAAATCTGTCTCAGTAAGCCGTGTGGTGGAAGAACACTCCTGATAGGCACTGATGTGATCAGCTGTGATGGCCTGCTTCCATCCCTGTCAGGACTGAGTTACATTTAATTCACTTTAGCCGTGTCCCCTGTGAAGTAGAAAAAGCTGCTCCCTCACATTACAGAGCAACCAATGTCCGGGTGCATAGCTGTTTAATTCGGTTTCAGAGAGTTATCGGGGTGGGATAAGTGAACGGAGCAAAGCCAGCGTCTTCCTGCCGCTGTAATGTGGACGCAGGGGCGGTTTTGATGTTGGCTTATCTTATCTCCTGCTTGGATCTATGATCATCATTCCTGCATAGCTCATTATCACATATGATGAGTTTCATCAGCTGCACCCTGCAATTATGTTGAGAAGCAACCTGCTATCACAGCGGAGAGGCTCTCAGCCACAGATCACTGTTGTTCCTCCATTACACGGCATCTATTTCTCAACAGAGTCCGCAGAACAGTTCCAATTAAACATTATTGTTGCTTTAGTTTGTCTCTGTCGGTGGAAATGCAGCGATGGCACAGGGGATCATCATCAGCAACAGCAGCTGGGGTTCGCCGATTCGTTCATTCTGGCTCAAATTCAACTCCTGGATGACGAAAGTGTTGAGGATAGCACAGCTCAGTTCAGCTGCACTCATTCAGCACGACTGCCTTTTTTTAAATAGCAAAAAACTAGTTACATCTTGTATATTTTTATAAATCCGTCTCTGTCTAAGGATCCAAAACAGCCAATACAATACAATCTCACAACTCCTGTGAAGAAACCTTGCGGTATGTCCATGCATCTCAGCTAAATGGAAGTTTAGGCCTGAATGCGTTCATATCAACAGGATCCTGTGTGTGTTTGTTCTTCCCCTGTGTGTGTGTCTGATTGGGTAATGGGTAAATGGAAAGGCTAGGTAATGGAGACCCCTGCACCCTGCCTTAGGCATTGTGACATACTGCGTGTCTAGATGAGTGTATGACCTCTAACCTCTTGTCTAGCCAACAGCTCAGGTCCGCTTGGGTCAAGCCAGGTGGCTTTCAAAAGCCTACTGGCCCGTTCACAAGCAGATGACATTTAAACTCTTTGCACGTCGGCTGATCAGCAGCAACATTAAAGCCACTTGCCATAACATTGTGAACGCCCACCTTGTCTTGCACCAATATTGCACCTCTTGATGGGTGGGCCTCCAGGATTGTTGGACCTTTGTCGTGTTTCTCAAGCTGTTCCTGAGGAGTTTTTGCCGCATTGTGGTGGACGCCGCTGCTATCAGGGAATACCCTCGCTGTGGTAGGTACACTTGATCTACGACCATATTCGGAGGGGTTTGAAATGCAGATCAACGCACATCTCAGAGGAACGAAACAGTCCAAAATAAGATCTACTTAATTCAGCCTTTTCCTTACTTCTTAAATTCAGCTCCCGAGAAATGGCCTTTCTCTCGCAGCAGCTCAAAATCCCAAATTAAGATCTTAAAATGCTTTTTTTCTTCTCTCTGCGCTGGCCGTTTGTTTATTTGAAATGACTAACCCAAGAAAAGAGTAAGAATCAATCACATATATATGATTGGACTGCACAATATCAGAAATCAGTCTCAGTGATCGAAATCGAGCCTTTGAGTCTCTGTGCATTTTATCTCCTGCTTTTCTTGCGTTTCTCCTGCTATTATCCAACTGGGCAGAATAATTGGTCTTAGCTTGATTTATTATTTTGCTCTTCTTATGGTTCTGAGAGGAGACAAAGACGAGAGGAGACAAAGAAAATGGTTGTCTGGCTTTGTGTTACAGGTAAATTTATAGAGTAGTAGTCGTGGGAAATGCTGATTATGGGGCTAAGAAAACAAGTTAAACATCTCTGGAATAATCAGATTTTCTCTCATGCCTACATATTTTTTTTCCCCCAAACAGCCTGATTCTTCTTCTGCTTTTATCTTAAAGGGTCAAAGTGTAGTTGACCAATAAAGATATGAGAAACAACAGATTTAAAAATCCAGACGCAGATCGGCTAATCTGCTCGTTTTTTCCACGTCGTGGTTGCGGTGTTTAATCTCAAACTACCGTAAGACACAAACTAGCCTTGAACCTGTCGCTGCTGAGAGAAACAGCCCGTCTCCATTCTGTCACTACATGCTCTCTATTGTATCTCTGCACAAGAAACTCCCCATTGGAAATTTTGGAATCTTTCCCATTGTTCCTAAAGGAAAGGGGGCTTTCATATGGAAGTGGGGAACGCCAGGAAATGACTGGCATTCTTTGTGGACAATTTGAAAATAAACTTGTGGGTCCTCACTTCTCTCTCAACAGCCAAGCACAAAACTAGAAATTAGAAGTGAGGGTCATGGTGTTAACAATTCCCTCTTTCTTGTGTTTGCTGCTGTAATTTGTCCCCAAATGTATATTTTCTTCTACTGGAGATGCGCCACCGCAGTTTCCGCTTTTTGTCGAGAGCTTTGCACTCTCTTCTCGACAGTTTCTTGAATGGACGCATTCTCTCTGTCTTTTTTTACTTTTCCTTTTCCTTCAGTATTTGTCCTTATTTTGCCTTATCTTCCCCCCGCCTGTCTTTAAACACAACCCCGCTGCTTGGGCTCTGCTTTATGAGGTGTGACAGTTAAAGTCTGGTTGCCGAGGCAGGCCGCGTGGACTGGAACGTAAAGCTTTGCATTCAGCCGGCTGCAGCCGGGTTTGTGGAGGACTTAAACTCACTTCACCCCTATACAGTACCTCGTATACAGGAACTGCCTTCATTATGCTGAGCTGGCATGAAAGTGCAGAACTGGAAGGAGGGGAGAGCGGGGAGAGGGAAAAAATAACACTTTAACCTCGGAGCTCGTAGTTGAACACATGCAGTTGCTACCTTTGAAGGGAAAAACTGAAAGAAGATTAAAAGCAGATGTTAATTGAATTAATTCATCACTTCAGCTGCACAAAGTTTAGCCTCTTTTTTTTTTCTTGTGTATTTTGGCTAAAAGTGTTCATAGCTCTCTCTCACTGCTTTGATTTAATACTAAACAGGCTTTCTCAGACGATCAGCCTCTCCACCCCACAGATTGACACTCACACCTTACCCTCCTCCTCAAACTCCTCTTGTTGTTTTTCCCACCGGGCCAGGGGTAGTTCCCAGGTATTTGACCAGTCTAGCGTAGCAGGGAGGCTGGTTGTTGTGTCCTCTGTGAGACAAAGGCAGCGTGCCTCAAGTATAGGGATGAAAGGAAACGGGGCTGTGCAGCCACTCATTTTTACAATGGGAAACCTCCTTAGCGAGGCTGTAGGGCAAATGACCACCTTCTCTCTTCCTTTTCTTTAACAAGCACCGAGGCTGAGAGCGTGTCTCTATCTTTTTTCTTTTTGTAGTAGGAGGAGCAGCGCCGCGTATATACCTATAGATGTGAGTTTGTGTGCGCGTGTAAAGGAGGAAGGGATATCCTTTGTCTCTGCGCAGAGTGCTTTTTGAGCTTTCGCTTCCTTACACCTGCTCAGCTGACAGATGGTGCTTCGCTGCTAAAAGATGAACCAGCAACCGAGGTTGAAATTGTTAAAAGATGGGTGGGGGAAATTTAAGGGAGATATCAGAAAAATAAATACGTATGCCATTTAAAAATGTTGCTGGATCCTCTCTTCAGTAAAAGGGGACACGGACATTGGGTGTTTTGCTTTCTTCAAAATTGAAGGAATTACCTTCAATTACCAGTAAGAAAAAAAAGAAAGAAATAAAAGCCACTTTTAAGATATTAAAAGCAACAAAATCTGTTCAACTTCACAGTGTTACATTTAAGGCTCGATAAGGGCTGTAGGACATTTTGGCGTCGGTGAGTCTAAAAACCTAAAAACATACAATATGATGTGAAAATGCCTTTAATTTTATGAGCAAATGATATATTTTTTCATTAAATCTTCTATATTAGTCCTCAGTGTAGTGTTGTCAGGAGGGGCGGGGGGTGGGAGCGGAAGCCGCAGGAGTCTTTTATGGCTCCAGGTCCAGAGACAACCTGTTCTCAGGCACTTCTCTCCTGGCACTTTTTTATGACATCATAAATTCCTCCATTTCCTCTGACCAGCCCTAGGTGGGTATAAAGGACGTACCTGGCCAGTAATTGTCTGTCTGGCCCTCTCATCTGTCGGATTCCTAATGCTGCTGGTGACCTCCTCCAGAGCCAGACTCTCAGACTGCCTCAGGATACAGAGATCTCTTAGATCTGCACCGTGGACCAATAAAAACTGTAGTTTAGTTTATTTGTTGAGTGATCGAAAAAAAAGAGTGAGAGAGAAGAAGAAACAAAAAAGCTTGTTTCTAGTTCATTTAGATTAGCAACGAGAGTCAGCCTGGCACCCACATTATGGAGGCCTCTCTGCGTGCATGTGCTCTTCAGACCGTCAACATCAACCCACTCCCACTCTCAGACCTGTTGATACCTTTTGTTTGTTGAAATCTGAGGACGAACAGCAGAAAAGAAGGGATTAGGGGAAGAAAGACAAAGTTTTTTTTTTCTTTCTTTTTTTTTGAGGGAAGGGGGCCCAGAAACACTCAGCGCTCACATTAATCTGACGCTCAGCTCGGCTGGCCTCAGGGAGGCTCGAACAATACACACACCAGCATGACAACATTCCTGGAGGTTAAAAAGGTCAGGGGTCACCCAGTGACCCCACCCTGCCAATCAGTTCCAGGGCACTAACTCGGGGCCTTTGTTTTTGCTTTATGTCTTTGCACTTGTTGAACAGACTCTGAGCCTTATGTTACAATGTGCCCTTTGCTCTCTAATAGACTGGATTGGCACGGAGCACTTTTACGTTTGTTAAGTCAGTTTTGGCTTAGATAATAATCATTTTTTTAAAAACAGGGAGGGGGCTGCGAAGAAGGAGAGCGTAGCAGTGTTTCATTGCTGCAGCTTCGGGGTTCAGAGGCTTAAATGCAAAACAGAACATGGAGAAAGAAAACACATTAGCCCGAGGCTGCAAAATGTGCACATTGACTTTAAAAAGCTTTGGCCAGGTTTGCTTGGCAGTATACTTTTTAATATTATGTCTGTAGCCTATGGCGCATACTATAACCCAGCCAGATGTTTGGCAAGCCCACATCTATATATGGGAGCAAAAGGAACCACGGCAAAGCAGCCAAGCTGTAATTATTGTCCATATTTTCAATTGATTTATGCCCATTTTATATAATCAGCCCACCCGGGTCACTTATTAGTCCAACATAGGCAACGTCGATGCTCAAAGTTGTATTTTTCCTTCCTCATGGAAAATCCAGCTTCGTTTTTTTTCTTCTTCTTCTTCTTCTTCTTCTTTTTTTTTGCAAACAGCACAGCAGACTTCAAATAAAGTCTGCGAGCCGTCATTAAAGTGGAGCGTATGCATGTGTAGGCATGGAGTGGCATGTGAGGCCCCTACGGGGAGACTGCAGGTCTGTTAGTCATTATGACTGAATGTACAGTATACACTGGAGTGGACACGCAGCTACATTAAAGCCTCACCCACGGCCACATTGGACCACCCCAGAGACACACCGCTGGCACTTCCTCTGCTCGCTTCCATCGCTCAGCCTCAAGGGAAGTGCGTTTAGGGATTTCCTGAGCAAACTCGGGGCAATTAATCGTGGGTTGATTAGGAAACTTTCTAGTGAAAATCCAATTAATTGTAAGAAAACATTGTACTCTTTTCCTTCTTTTTTTTGTGTTTGTTGTTCTGTGCATTGAAATAAACACCCTCCCGTGTTTTCTTGTCTTCTAGGTTTTCCCACCCGGCTCCGTGAAGATGATTTCAGTCAGGTATACTTCACCACAGCATTCAAATACTCAATTTCTTGCAAAAATATTCACAGTGCGTCACAGAAAGATGGCTATAAACCTCTTGAATTTTATCCTGCATGCCAAATCCGCTTATACAGTGGAGGAAGGAGACACCGCTCTCTATTAGTCTGCAGTTAGAAATGAAAGCCTATCTTGGCTGCAGCTGTGGAGGAGCTCCAAAGATGGGGACGTTTATTGTCAGGAACAAATAGAGGCCTTTTTATTTTGTCTAGCAGCTGACGCCTCTCCCCACCCACTCCTCCATAACCGCTTTTGTCAGTAATGTAGAGTGGCCTGCTCGGGCAAGAGCGAGCGACCATGAGAGTTTCAGAGTGGAAAGGGAAAAAAAGAAAAAGAAGTGGAGTTAGCTGTTGATAGGCTCGGGGAGGAAAGGCACGGCTGTTTGCCATATGGCGCAATTATCAGCTATTTGAAATGATTATCACTCTCCATCAATACAGTGTTTAAATGTATATATCTGTGTGTGTGTGTGTGTGTGTGTGTGTGTGTGTGTGTGTGTGTGTGTGTGTGTGTGTGTGTGTGATTTGATCTCTGGTTTGTGCCCCCGGTGTAATGTTGAGATTCTGTGACCTGCAGCTTGGCCCCCCATTTAAACTGGGATAGCTATGATCTACCCACCTCTAACCCCAATCCCTCCTCCCTCTGTCACCCCCTCCTTCCCTAACACACACAGACACACACACGCAAAGTCTACCAGCACAAAAGAAATATTCAGCTGTAGAGAGGGGGTCTCTCAGAGGGCGCGACATTGAACTGGGGGGGATTAAGTAGAAATGGCTGGCTGACATTGGGGTTGCCATGGCAAAGCCCCCTTTTTCTCCTCTCCCTTCGACCCTCCGCCTATTTTTCATTTTAGGTCTCATTGTGGGGGCGAGGTTAAGTTTGTTGTGTGGTGTGTGTGTGTGTGTTGGTGTGTGTTGTGTGTGTGTGTGTGTGTGTGTGTGTTGTGGTGTGGTGTGTGTGGTGTGGTTGTGAGACTGTGATGGAGTAGGGACGATCTAATTCGACATATGAATTTAGGCTCTTATCAGAAGCTGCCCTGCTTCACCCCGGGAGAAAAAGAGACCTCTGCTTCAGTCAGAAAGAAGAGAAACATCCGAACACGTGATTTTATTTATTTATTTTACAGACGGGCAGGTTACATATTTGTTACAGACCTGCTATCTGCTGAGTATCATTAAATATTATGGTGCATTTTATTTAGCAGTTAATGTATTCCTGTCATTTAAAAAATTTAAAATAAAAAATGACTTGAACATCTTTGCATGTACACAGAGGAAAGCATCCCACGGCAGAATGCAGAGGCAGTAATTCAAAGACGCGGCGTACGCACGGGACAAAAAAAACAAAAAACAAATTGTCTGTTTTATGACTGAATTACAGCTGCAGTAATATGGCGCATTACTCATCCGCTGCAGCCGGGGCGTTATCACGCTAGCCTCATGCTGGCCTCCCAGCAGCCCCAGCAGAGTAATGGATGCAGGTCGAGCTCGCGCGATGACATCAGCACCCTAAGCCGATGAAATGGGGCGATGAATGACCATAGATCAGCGTTTACCAACCTGACGTCAGCCCCTGCTCTGTGCAGCAGTGCACTGACACCGCCGGCAGTTGTTCCCTCAGATACTGGTCCGCTTCGGACAAAGGGAGCTCACAGCAGGACGTCAGTATTGTTCTCCGGACTCGGTGTCCATAAGACCTGTGCCAGGATTGAAGATGGTTAAGCAGAACTGCTCACAGGGTCTTTAAAGAGTAGAAATGCAAGCATATGCTTATTATATTTTAGTAGAATTCAGCCAAATTACAGAAATCCATTTTCTCCCCAGTGCCCAGATATTTGTCTCTGAGATTTTATTTTATGCTTCCACCACAAAAAGACTGAAGATGAATGGAAGCACTACTTTGTAGTGAAGAAATGGCTCTAATGAACACCGCTGACAGAATGATATGTGGGTTATTTATAGAAGCTGGGACTTTGTTTCTGGAAAGATGGTTTCGGTATGTAACGTTTTAAATGTTTTTTTTCTCAATGCTGTGATCAAGAAAAACAAAAAAAAGAAAACTGCATAAATCAAAGAGCTCAGACAGATCTCACAAAATCTACGCAAAAGAAGCCAAATTTATCCTCATGGCTACACACCACAGGAGGAAATGGAGAAAATGTTTGTCTGCGTGTGTGTTTTTCTTCTTTTTTCATGTGTGTGAAATCAGTCTTTAAAGAGAAGACAGTGGGATATCAGCGCTAACAACTTTTTCTTCATCTGTGTTTCAGATGCTGTTACGAGCAATTTTCATCTGAAGATGAAAGACTTCGTGTTCCTCTGATTAATGAGGTGGTAGTAAAGCTCTAAAGCAGAGCCTCTCAGCTTATGCTCGAGCTTAAGTATGCTTCGTGATGCTTTTGTGTGTGTGTGTGTGTGTGTGTGTGTGTGTGTGTGTGTGTGTGTGTGTGTGTGTGTGTGGGACATAACCAGAACTGTCATTGCCCTGAGGACAGCGGACTCATTCTGCCACTGTCTTGTGTCGTTATGTCCTCTCGTTACGCAACCTGACCTCTGTGGTTCTGAGCATCGTCCCCGTCCCCCTGTCCCATGCCTGTCTGACTGGCTCTCCTCCCTCCTCTTCCTCCACACCCTGCCTCCCGTGTCAGCTCGGCTCACGGTCACAGCTGCCGTCCTTCCTCGCCTTGCTTGCCTCGGTGAACATTCAACGCTGTCGGTGAGTTTGGTATGGACACAAAAAACCATCGACCGTTGACTGTGCCCCGTGGTTCGCTCCGACGACGTCAGGAACGAGCGAAGGAAGAAAAAAAAAAAAACGAACAAAGGGGCAAAGTGGCTGCATGCAAATCCGGTGACGAGAACAGACGCACACAGCCGCGCCGCACACAAAAGTGACACTCTGTTTCCACTGTACCCGAAGACCTAAGGTCACAATCAACATTCATTGCTGTCGCTGGGTTGGACTGTGTAGAAAAGCTCACTGAACAATGAGTGCAACTGTGGCCCAGATCTGCCTGACTCGCGTCTCAGCCAATCAGTCGGCCGGATGTGAGGCACTCTGATTATTTTATTTATATACTTCTTGTTTTTCACTTCTATTTTCTCCCTCCTTCCTCCCTCCCCGGTGCTGGGAGTCTTAAGGGGAAAGAGAAGGAGAGATAGAGACACAAATAGACTCCTGGCTGCTTGCTTGTCCTCATCCTCCTCTCCTCTAATTGATGGTTATGTGTGCAGCAAGGGGGAAGGAAGCGGAGTGAATGTGTAATCATTTGGAGTCTCTTCTCCTTTAGATGTTTCATCCCTCTCTTTTTTGTTTGTCTAATTATACACTGAGCTGAGTTAACTCTGCGTTAACTGTGCGCCTGTGCTGGCAAGAGAGACGGGCCGATGGAGAGGGAGGACAGGGAGAACAAAAACTCCAGAAAGCTTACAGCAGTAGATAAACGATTATCTAGTTTTCACTAGATTTTGCTCGATGTTTCCCCTCATGCAAACGTGCTGGGAGAAGGAAGGAAATTCTGGCTGTATAAAGTCGATTGTTTCCACCTTTCTCACCGAGGATGCCTCATTATCTGTGTTTGAGTTTCATGAGAGGTTTCCTGCCTGCCCCTGTTTGTTTGTGTGTGTGCGCGCTGGCTAAGATAGAGGACCTGTCTGGTGATCTCACGGTGCAATATGTCATTTTCCTTCTATGCTAAAGCCTGCTGTCTCATGGGGAGGAAAAAAAAAAGCAGTCTATAACCTTGTCTTCCTTCGCAGTCTGGGACCGGCCACACCGCTGCCATTTCTCATTGTAGCCGCCTGCAACGACTTCTGTAATTCAAGTAAGGTGAACCCAAAGCTCACACATGTGATGTATGGATGTAAGAATATGTTTGTGTCACTGATTTGTCAATTAAACTAATAAAGTTGAATCAGTTCATTAGGCTGATGTGATTATTTACTGTTCGGATTAACTCGTGTTTCACGTAAGAACGATCTTTGTCATCTGTGTCATTTAGTCACCAAGTCCCATGTCCGTGTACCCCCGCCTCCCAAGTCTCTGTATTGTTCATAGAAAAGCACTCTGTGCAGTGGTGCAGAAGAGTGGAGGTGATGTAATAGTGGCCTTGAGCGTGGCTTCGGACTGTCATTTGGGATGGATTCATGCGACAGGAGAAAACGCTCGGTTTGTTCAGCCTTGTTGGCGTCGCCAAAAGGTGCAGCTGATGGCAAGAGACGATAAATAAAAGTGTCATCACAGTTTTGTTGAAATTAAACTCGGAAAGTTATCCAAACCATAAAATGTATAAAGGGAACAGTGTGAAAGCCCACATCGTGTGAACCAGTGTGTAAGAAGCTGGGATGCTGAGAGACACGAGAAGAAACCTCGGGAACAGACTTGAGCTGGAAACAAATCCAAGTGTTATTGAAACGTTGTTTCACAGCACCTCAAAGTGACACTACCCCCATCTAGTGCTGAGCTGTACACACAGCCTCCCTCTGTAACAATGTGGAAATCATGTATCATTTATTTAGCATAGAGTAGCTGAGGGAAACTGACCAACCACAGCCGAGTATTTTGGTTAGCTTTAATTTTTAATTGATCTTGGGTTTTTTTTGTTTGTTTTTTACAGAAGTGCATTCCTTGTCATTAATCTTTAAAATTTTAAATTGCTTTGGAGCATTACAGAAAAAAACAACAACATTAGAGTGTTACAGTTAAATCATTTCCAACCCTGGCTTTGGTTTGGTGTAATTAAAAGTGCTACATAAATTGGGAATTATCAATTTGTTGAGATAAATAATTTCTACATCACATTAGTATTGAGAAATTAATAATGTGCTCGCACTGTAGTTTTTTTTCTTTGGACATCGGTTGCTTTTTCACTTCTGACCTTGTTCTATGAAGGATTCAAGCATAAAAAGGGCAGCGAACTCCAGGGATGAACCAGTGTTGTGTCGACAAATAACGGACAACTTGTTAAAGAACAAATGTTAAAAACGATCTTTACCCACTTTGTTATAAGCTGCTTTCTTTAAAAGACTCTATGATAATGATGATAGTAAGTAGGGATGGGTACCGGTGTCGGTTCTGACATAAACGGTAGTAACCAGACCGAAAAGCAGCGCACATTTCGGTGCTTTTTTTCTGTGCTTTTTCCCCCTGAGATGTCACTTTGGATTCCAGCCAATCATTTTACGTTTCCGGGGATAGTAGGCGGGCCCAGGTACGTACGTTCTTTTAGAGCAGAGCTACAGATTAAAAA
>NW_024582402.1:2598125-2600605 GCF_018398535.1 Haplochromis burtoni
TGATCACAGATAAGTACTGTCAGATTTTGGCCTCCTCAGAGCCCAGACCTCATCGTGATAGAGAACCGAATAAAAGACGGCCAACATCCAAAGAAGAGCTTTGAATGTCCTTCAAGCCTGGAGAATTATTCCTGCAGACTACTTAGAGATTAAGAGAAAGCTCCATGAAGAGAGTTCAGCCTGTGTTGAAGAATAATGCCGGTCACACCAAATACTGACTTTCAAGCTCTTTAGAATTGTACATGTTGTAAAGACCCACCTTTTAGCACATCCCAGCACACCCACTCACTTCACCAGATGCACCTTGTTTAGTTCTCTCACCTTTGATTGGGTGTGGTGCTTGTCCTTAATTGCACTCACCTGTCACACATTATATAAGGACTGCATTCACTTTTGGCTCACTCTTTCTTCACTCCCACACGGGGCGGCAGCAGAGGTGAGGTTCTGTTTGGGGTTTTTATTTTATGTATTGTTTAAGGTAATGAGTAACTTAAATCTGTTTTCTTTCAGCATTGGCAGTCCATGTGTGTCTTTCCTTCCTTCTTTGTTTTATTGATTTGAGAATAAAAGGAGAACCCTGTGAATGATTAGATGACTGCTTATTCTTCTAATCGGATGAGCCCATGATGCTGATTACTTAAACCCTGAGCCTTCCTTCCTTCATAACAGTACATACTCTGTTTTTGATTTATATACTTTATATAGACTTTCTATTTATGTCTGTACATGTTTCAATAAATCGTTGCATACATCTCTCACTTTTCTAGCTAATTTTAAAGAAATTAGGGTTTGCTCAAGACCTTTGCAGAATATTGAAAATGTGCTCCTGACAGCACTTTGCAGCTGTACAGTCCTTTTGTATTTCTTATTTTGTCTACTTAAACATCTTTCCCTCATTGCCATATTACATTACTACCATTAAAAAGATAAATTGCTGTTCTTTAATATTTACTTCATGTCTTACCCACAGACGCTTACCACTGCAGCCAAGTTTATCGTAGTGAGTAAAACTTAACACTGAAACCAATCAAATTTTTAAAAAAATCAAATTTTGATAACTCTGCTGCCTACAGGCTGTTTCTGAAGGAGCCTCGGTTCCTTGCATGCACAGAATCCAGCAAAATATAATTAAGATAAGACGAGAAATACTTTATTTATGCCAACAGCTGGGAAATGACTGTGTTTAAGCAGCAAATTAAATGGAAAATACAAAAAAATGAAGATCTTCATAAATCAGAATATAATACAATAAGATTAAACACAAAATGAATGCAGGTAATGTGTAACAAGGTATTATACTAAGTCAAAGGTCAAACTAGCTTAACCACAGAAAAGCTACAGATTAAAATCAGGGCAGATTTCTCATCTAACTGTCAACAAAGAAATACCTGCTCTGCAACGTTCTTTAAAGAAACAGGTCCCGCATTGTCTTTCTGCTTATGTTACTGGAAATTCACCTATTAATGTTTAACGACTTCCTGGGTTTTTTATCACGTGGCACAGAACTTTCAGAAAACTTCTCACAGTGAGAACTTTCAGAGCTGGAATCTTTCAGCGTGAGAAGATAAACAAAGAACTAAGATAAAAGGAGGCATGCAGTGTCACGTGTTAATGTGGACAAATTCAACAGCACACAAGCAGAAGTGGTTTTAGACCTGAACAGGTACTCAATGTTACTCTTTCTCACCACAGCTTAATTCATGGACAACTCTTATATTTACAACGAATACAAACATTTAATATTACACAAGCTCTTAAAACTGAGTTGATATCTGCAGCATATTTGTCATTTGCAGCAGGCTCCATAAGACGCCGTTCACTATAAAACCGTGAGGAATCACAGGCTGCTGAGCTGGTGGATCCTCTTCGCTCTATTCCTGAAATGATGATAGATGGAGTTACTTCTCCTGCTGTTTATTAGAAAATGACAGTGTTTGCTCTTTATTCTGTTTCTAAAAATCTCACCTTATGCGATCGACACAGTTCATCACCCATCTCAGAGCTGGATTGGCGCATGCTTTCCCCTTCTTTGTGTAGAAACTACATTAAAACAAAGCAATATGTTAATATTTGTACACCCACAGTAAACACTAATGTTGTGTCAAGTTTTTTTTTTTTTAATTTTTTAAAGCAGTTTGTTAAAGTAATTGTAATGATGCTCACATGATGGCATTGATGGGACACATCTCTGTGACAGTCTGGACTGAGTACCCCTCGATGGCTGAACATGGTAATCTGCCTCTCATGTACCTTCGACAGCAGTAACGATAAGCTGTGAAAGAAGGAAAGAAAACGTGTTAAATTAAAATATGTGTATGCTTATGTGTAAATGTGATTAAACAGACAAAAAATCAAAGAAAATAAGGCAAGAAGGAAACAAATACGAACCTGCTGATGTGTTTGCAGTCAGACAAACAGTAAGTGCGATCACCACCACAGCTCGGATTGGCAGCATGTCTTCTTCGTTTGTGTTGGCAGCA
>NW_024582402.1:2602125-2603878 GCF_018398535.1 Haplochromis burtoni
TCTGCCATCTATAATCCAGTTTTGAGATCCCTTCCCAGACGCCTTAACGCCCACTCACATCCTGGGCCATCTGACCTCAGGAAATCACATGATAGAGTGGGGTTAGGTTTCACAATGAGCTCACCCAAAACCAGGCTTATTGTGACCAACACCCATTTTCACACCTTGGCTCATGTGATTAGTTAGAGGATCATCAGGGGGTCCTTTGTCCCTGTTTGGGGGGAAACTCCCACTGGGTTTATATCTGGGACTCTCCACCATTTGACCTTAGAACTGAAGAAGCTTCTCGGATGAGAGGTGAAATGTCTTCAAGCAACTCAAAGAAGTCCAGACGCTTTTCTTTGCAAGCTCCTTAGACTAGAGGTAGTAAACTATATTGCAGTTAATATATCTGATCAAACAAATGCATAAATACATACAATGAAAAACTACTAGGAAAAAAAAGATAAGCATTTAAAACTATTACAAAGAAGTATAAAGCTAGAAGGCAACAAACAAAATGCCAAAACAGTTAAAGGAATAAAGAGACAGAAAAATCAAGGAGCCAAAGATTCAGGGACCACAATGAGATTTAAAAATAAAATTAATTAAATCAATTAGGCCTATACACAAAATGACCAGAAAAGACGACAAACTGCCATAAGAAACCATAAATTGGGTGATAAGAAGCCAGAAAATTGGAATAATAATATAGAAACATTTCCCAATAAAGCGATTATGAAACTGTAAATAATGATCAAGCAAAATGTGAAGTGACCATAAGAGCATAAGACATGCTGAACAGCCACGGTGTGTAGTGCAGAGTACCCGCAGTGGGTGGCAGTGCACAGCAGCACATGAAGGACTCGCCACATGACCGCTGTGCATCCATGCCATCTAAAAATCACTTTCACTCACGTACCGATGTGGCCTAAAGCTACATTTGATTATCAAAGTGTTGTATAGCTGCTCAGAAAGTATCTCAGATGTTTCCAGGTAACAGGCCACATATAATAATGTTTCCGCTGCAGATGTAAGGTAAGATTCATATTAGCATCATAATATGGTAATACTATCCTAAAACCCATATTACCTTATTGTTATGAGGTTACAACCACTTTAAAGTCAGTTTATAAAAATTCAAATGCACAGTTCTTACAATTTTATTGCTAGCAGTTTATCATATTGTCCTCGATATACTGCTGTAGTAACTGGCTTATTGGGATATGCTGTTTCTACATTTCCCACTATTCCCATTTTCTGGCCTCTTATCACCCAATTAGTCTAATATTGGTTTTTGTCAAACAATTGTGATTCATGATATGACCTTGATATTACTTTAGTAATTAGTAATAACGTCCTCTTTCTGTGTTATTACTGGGCTCCTTCCACCTCATTACCCCACTATTGCATCATTATTACCAGCCTGTAGTAAAAGGTGCAACTAAACACCATCATCAGAGCTGATGACATCTTGTCTGCACAGAAATACCTGTTCTGATACATGCTTTAAATAAACAGCCTGTGACTTCCTCCTGCTGATGTCACAGGACTTTCATCTGCTATTGTTTAACAATTAGATTGCAGCACAGAACTTCCAAGCTGGAATTTTTCACTGTTACAAACTAGGAAACAAAATAAAAGGAGGAATGCAGCGCCACGTGTTCAATGTGAAAAAAACTCAACAGCACATAACGGGTAATAGTTTAGACTCATTTTATTTAAATGTATGTATAAAATGACAAAAACATATTCATAAATTACGCTTTTTTTT
>NW_024582402.1:2604874-2615756 GCF_018398535.1 Haplochromis burtoni
CTTACTATTTCACTGATAATATTAGTTTGAAAAAATCCCAGGTATGATTAAATGTCTGTTTCAAAACTATTTAAAGATTAAGTAGGCGAGATCACATTTTCCTTCTTATTCCAGGAAAATGACCGCAGATCCAGCAGCAACAAGCCATACAGCACCTGATGTAAAGTACTCAATAAAAGACAAGCTTATGAAAAGTTCAAGTATGCCTGGGTAAATATACACTAATTTAAAGTTTTTGACATAAAAGTAACAAACTATATTACACTCAGTATATCTGATTTCATTTTTAGTCTTGCTGCAAACTTTTTAGTTGCATTTTTAAGAATAACACTAAACTACTGAGTTTTAAATCAGCAAAGACAAAATTCTGATAAGTAAATGAGACTAAAGGACACAGTTTCTTAATAGTAAAAGTAATACTGACCCTCCAACCATCCAACCCATCATCAAACCAAACATCTAACAATCCAGCCAGCCAAGCATGTGATAATTCATTCATAGAATGATTGGGATGCATTTCCAGTTCACTTTTTACCTGCAAAGATTATGGCTTTAACCAAACTAGTGTGGTTTACCTATTCAGAAGAAAGTGTTTCAGCTAACCTTCTGCTGTGTCCTCTTCATTTTATTTATTCTACATTAAATACATGTAGTTTTATCAGCTAAATGTTTGTAAAGGAAGGGTCCATGTGTTGCCACGGTGCAGTGGTTAGTACAGCAGCCAAACAGATGAAAAGTCCCAGGTCGCCAGCTGGGAGCAATACAAGCCAAGCCTCTGAGAATGGGGGAATACATACCACTGAAGCTACAAGTTTATTTTCAACCACACAGGAATATTGGAATTAGATGAACAAGAAAGTCCAGGTTGCTAGAATTCTTGACTAAATGAGGAGCTCTTTTTAAAGTCAGCAACAAAAGTCAAAAGCTGAGAATTTCCAAAAAGGCATTGCATCATGTTGTTCTGATATATCTTAAGGTTTACCAATGTTTTCTTTTTTAGAGTGAAAAGCAAATCTTTTAATTTTGTGCATAAAGTTGGCCTAGTAAATCTTTAGAAAAATGTTTGCACTGCCACAGTTTTTTCATTACTTTATTTTTGAGCCGGGTGTGCGTAATAGTGAACTTATAATGCATAGAGAGTGTGTAGGTGCAGCTCTGTTTGAGGACCTGGACTTCCCCTATTGTAGACTCCTCCCTGTTCTCTGGCAGCTCTGTGGTTCTGGCAGGGCCGCCGGAAAATTTCACCTGTCTTTGCCCGCAGGTAGGACTGTGGAAATGTCTCAGCAGCTTCCTTGTTGGTTATCTGCCATTAATCAGGTGTTGTTGTAAAGGTCATGTGAATATTTTAACATTTTCTGTTCGAAAGTACAGACAAGTTTTTTTTTAATGGTTTTTAATTGTAGAAAATTGACAGTCAATAAATCAGTGCATTCTTGAATGAGTGAGCAAAGAGTCTGTTACCATCAGCTCAACTGCCACCTGCTACCTGGCTAGACTTCCTTGGCTTCACTCCAGAATCATGTGACTGACAAAGACAAACTGAGGCGGATTATCACACCAGTTAATCATCACATTACTTCAAGTTTAAAGTTGAATGGGGTAAAGTTGAATGGCTTATATTGTTAAGCACTTTGTGCAGCATCGGCTGTTTGAAATGTGCTATATAAATAAATTTGACCTTGACCTTGACCTATTAACACTAAAGTGGATAGAAAACAGGCAGTTATGCATTTTGCAGCTCTTATTTAAGCCTTCTAAGCCTTCCACTTCATCATAGCTGATGAAATACCTGCTCTACTACATGCTTTACATAAGCAGCTCCCACAACTTCCTCCTTTGAGAAGTTTTGTCAGTTATTGTTTAGCTGTTTTCTAGGTTTCATGTTATGACACAAATGTCTAGAGCTGGAACTCTGGAAAGATTAAAGGAGGAATGCAGTGTCACGTGTTTAGTGTGAAAAAATTCAACAGCGCTACGTGCTAATAGTTTTAGACCCACAAGAGGTACTCATTTTATTTCAATGTATGTATAAAACCACAAAAACAATTGCATAAATTACTCTTTTTTAACACAACAGTACATGCACAAAACCAAAATGTTACAATTACAAAGTATAAATTAATATTATAGACCTCTTAAAACTGAGCTAATATGTCCATTGTTTGACAACATCTTTCTTATTTACAGCAGGCTCCACATGATGGAGTTCACTGGACTATAAAACAGTTGCTGGATGCAAAGATCACATAAAAAACTTGGTTTTCTGTAGCTGGCATCAGTGGTCTCTTTAAAAAGCTCCAATGATCTTCTATTTCTGCAGCTGTGAGCTGCGCTGGTGGATCTTCTGCGCTTTTTTCCTAAAATGATGATAGATGGAGTTACTTCTCTTGCTGTTTATTAGAAAATCAGAACACTTGCTCTTTATTCTGTTTCTAAAAATCTCACCTTATACGATCGATAGCGTCAATCACCCACTTCAGAGCTGGATTGGCGCATGCTTTCCCCTTCTTTGTGTGGAAACTACATTAAAATAAAGCAATATGTTGATATTTGCACACCCACAGTAAACACTAGTTTCTTTCAAGCAGTTTGTTAAAGTAATTGTAATGATGCTCACATGATGGCATTGATGGGACACATCTCTGTGTCAGTCTGGACTGAGTACCCCTTGATGGCTGAACATGGTAATCTGCCTCTCATGTACCTTCGACAGCAGTCAGGATAAGCTGTGAAAGAAGGAAAGACAATTTGTGACTAAACAAGAAACAAATCATAGAAAGGACAAGAAAGCAACAAATACGAACCTGCTGATGTGTTTGCAGTCAGACAAACAGTAAGTGCGATCACCACCACAGCTCGGATTGGCAGCATGTCTTCTTCGTTTGTGTTGGCAGCAGTGACTCTGATGATGAAACTGTCTCGCCTTTTCAGATGGAGTCAGAGAGGTTGTGCTGGTAAAACTGTTAATCTCAGCAGCCTCATTTATACCTCAGCTCTAAACGCATGAAGACATGTGACATCATCACAAAAAGTCCCAGCAGAGGCACAAGTAGGAGGGGCGTATGAATCCACATGGATCCACACAACGGCAGTGTTTGGAAACCTTTGTTTTGATTATGGAAATTTATGGAACCACTTTTATTTAACACTTTTCCAGTCTTACAGTGTTTATGCACATACACACACCTGTCACAAAAAGGTAGTGTGATTACTTATTAACTGTGTAAAAACGTGTAACTTTTGGGAGGAATTGATTTCAAACCAGCTCAGTAGGAAGCAAGGAATTATAATTATGGGCAATTTAAAAGAAAAATATTGCATCATACATGTTAATTGTTGCATTAACACACCCTGACCTGACAAAGACTCCTGTAGAGGCAGCAGTGCAATGTGGGAAATTTTATAAGGCGTTGCTCCTTTTTGTGACTCTCAGCATTGACATCACAAAAGCGTCATTCTTAAATTAGGGAAATGTCACTGGTTTAAACATAGCTACAACCATTGATTTTTACTGGTCATAATCCAAAAGGCTGAGACAAAAATTCAATTATAAACCTGTCACTATTTTATTACCCAAGTGTGATATTTTATATATGGTATTTGTATTCAAATACAAGGACACATAAGTGTCTGTTTTAATAAAACAAACAATGTGGTGTAAGATGTATCAGTGTTTCGCGTATTTGTTCATAAAAAGAACATCTTTGTTTCTCCTTTGTTGTGTTTCCATCTTTATCTTTTGTTAGGAAAAAGAAGAAGGAAGACGCTTGGGTTGCTCAGCCTCTGCTAAATACAACTGGAGAGCAAACAGAAGTATAGCCGAACTGTTTCATTCAAAGACACTGGAAGTATAAATTATTACACTTCCCACTGTTGCATATGTATTTTATTTATTCCCACTTAGATGGGAATGTGATTTGTGAGCCTTAACTGTGTTTAATGTTAAATTAAACAGTTACATTGTGTGGGAGTATGTGCTTAAGTTTCCTTTCAGCATATTTTTGAGCATTCAGTACCTTTGAGGTTTTACTGAAGAATATTCTGGACTTGACATTGTATTTTTCGCTGGTTTGGATTGTTGCCAAAAAAAAAAAAAGTACATTGATCAAGTAAAAGGATGTAACTAATCATTAGTAACTCATCAGTAACTCACCCCCGACCCAGAGTGGTAATTCCACCCTTTTCTGGCTGATGACTATGACCTCAGACTTGGAGGTGCTGATGAACCACATCATCTGCAAAAAGCAGATACGAGATTCTGAGAGCAAAGTGGAAGCCTTTTGCCACTTGGCTACTGCTATAAATTCTGTCCATAAAATTTATGATCAGAATCAGCCCTGATGGAGTCCAACACCCACCAGCAAATTGTCTAACTTATTTGCCGGCTATGCAGACCAAGGTCTTGCAATAGAAGTATAAGGACTGATCGGCTCTTAGATGCCCCATACTCCCAGAGCAACTCCCACAGGACACTCTGTGGACACGGTCAAATGTGCTTTTGAGACTGAGATCACTACAATCACTCTAGATCTCCAATATTTATTCTATTCTTTATCATTGTATCATCATAAATACATAAGATAATAAAAACTAAACTGAAACTAGCAAACCCACTCTGTCTGTGTGAGTGGGTTTGCTTCAGGCCTATCTTTTCCTGTGTTATGACAGATTTTTCTTACCATTGTGTAATTAACTGTTATTTCATATCTGCTACAGGTAGATTTTCTGAATGAGCCTTGCTTTCAAGCAAGGAAAGAGTTTTCGTTGGTGGAGATTTGATAGACCAGTGTCCATAAAATTTTATGCTTTTTCCACATCAATGATGTCATCCTGGGCTATGGAACATATGTGTTTTCTATGTGCAGCCAAAAAGAAGAAGAAGAAGAAATAACTGCCTTATAGCAGCCGAATAAACAGAAAATACAAAAAGGTTTACACCGTAGTAATTCAAAATCTGGCACAACTAGGGGATTAAATATAAAATGAATGCCAGTATTGTAACCCACACGGGAACAAAAGTATAGATGCACGTCTATTAAATGTTTTGGTAGCCTACACCAGGGGCGTCCAACTCCAGGCCTCAAGAGCCGGTGTCCTGCAGGTTTTAGATGTGTCCTTGATCCAACACGGTTGATTTAAATGGCTAAATTACCTCCTCAACATGTCTTGAATTTCTCCAGAGGCCTGGTAATGAACTAATCCTGTGTTGACCCAGGGTGAGATCTAAAACCTGCGGGGTACCGGCCCTTGAGGCCTGGAGTTGGACACCAATGGCCTACACTTTTGATAGTAATCAAAAAATTTGTGGCAGAGTCAGTGCCAAGAAATTTCCAGTCAGAATGCCCGAAGCTCGTTAACGGTGACCAAAAATGTGTGGTTAAGCTGCAGCTTACAGCAAGACTTATGCAAAGGCCGTATTTTTGATCCTGCATTGATTAGAAAAAATCCAAAATAATTTCAAACTGGGGAACCCAAGTCTTGTTTTTTAAAGTTAACAAAAATGTGTGCTGTACAATCCTTCCAGTAGAATTCAAATTGTGACTGTAATACCTGTTAAATAGAGAATTAAGAGTAAAGGAGGAATGATGCATCATTCAAACAGCACAACACAAAATGCATTTATAAAGATTTTCTCTTACACGCGCGCTGATACTGCATTGTTTAAACCAGCAAACCAAAAGAGTCGCTGGCTGCTGGTGGCAAAGCTCACACAGAAAACAACATGACCCACAACACGATAACCAATATGTGTGCAACAGGTTGTATAAAAATGTAAGAGCACGTGTCAGCTGACATTCTAGAAACTAAACGATCATCTACAATTATTCCAACTCACTTGTCTTCATGGTGGGACTGTTTAACCTTTAAGAAAACATCATATCATGTTAACTGTAAACACAGAGAAAAATTTGCAAAGTAGAAAGTAATTTACGCTGTCACAATAAAAAGTGTGGTTTAAAAAACCACAACGAAACCTCCACAGCGAAAACCCAGCAAAAAAAGCATTTCCTTCTGAATTATAATGGACTAAACTGCAGTAAAATACAGGAACTTTAAATGTGTACATGAGCTTAGTATTTGGGTATTTTTTTGAAAGAACTTTAAAAAGACACATGTTAGCACAAGGTTTTTAAGGTGTTGTTCCTCTTTGTGAATCTCAACATGCACTTAAAATGTAAGATACCTAAAAATAACTAATACAGTGTGTGACATTTAGAAGCATGTGGGGATAAGTGTTTGAAGAGGATCAGGTATTTCACCGAAGACCTTCATGCTCTTGCTGAATGTGGGCGCTACACGTGGGTTGCTTTGAGGTTATACGAAGGTTTTAGGTCAAAGGGGCTTATTTTATACCGAAGACCGATGCAACAAAGGAAAAGCTGTGCATTTGAACCACTGAAATAGGTCACGATCCACGGACTATAAATGCAATTGCTTACTATAAACTTTCCACCAAAACCATCTCATGTCTTGGTCACATATTTCTCATTTCTCATTTCTGGTTATTACACATAAACTACCACAAGTGGCAAGCGGCTCTAGCTTGATACAGAAGAGGAAGTCCACACAAGTGTATTAGGTGTTGACTGACAAAAGACAAAGACAGAAAAGTCAGTAAATCAGTGCATTTCTGCGTGAGTGAGCAAAGAGTCTGTATCCATCAGGTCAGGCATCTACCCATTATAACAACCAAGGCTGTCATGGTCCTCCCGTGCATTGCTGCCATTCTCTCTCTCCTTCTTTATCACTATGAGTGTGTGGATGTGTTTGTGCCTGTGTGCCTAACCATGCTTTGTCTTGCAAGGGTTTGATCCTTCCAGAATTCCCACCTTCCACTCAGGGACACCTGACACAATCAAGCTCACCTGTTTGTCATGTGCTGATCAACCTGCCACTACTTATACTGGGAGAGATCCTTTAGTCTGCATCTGAGTGTTGAATTAACCATGTTATTGAAACCTGCTCCAGTCTCCCAGTCTGCAACTCTGCCGCTTGTGTTCCTCTACGATTATTCACCTGTCCCTCTCTTCTGTGGAGAAGTTATCCTGCTGAGAGAAATCTGTGCGAGAGCGAGGGGGGGGTGGAGAAAAATTTGTTCCTCTTCACGTGCGATTGGAGCTCAGACCTCATTAATGGATTTTCCTCTACAAAGGACCTTGTAAATCGAGACTGTATGATTTGTGTTCATGAGCACTGCAAATAAACTCATTCAATTATGACAAAGTAATGTGATGGTTACACAAAGTAACACATTACTTGAGTTTGCTTTCATAGGTTATTAACATGGAGAGAAAACAGGGAGTTATGCATTCTGCAGCCCGGATTCCTGGTTATTGCATAGAAACTATCTCAGGTGTGTTTTTAAAAGACAGCAATTGACAGAATATTTACACAGTTACCTTCAAACACATGCTGGGGATGTAAGGTAAGTTTAATTTCATCGTCATAATATAATAAAACTTTTCTAATATATTAAAGCATCAACCAGTATTACCTTAGTATTATGAGGTTACTACCACTTTAAAGTTAGTATATAAAAATGTACATGCATAGTTATCACTATTTGATTCCTAGCAGTTATATATTCTTATTAATATATTACACTATATATTATAATATTTCTGATTTGCATTGCTTCACAGACATTATTACATCCAGTTTATGACCCCATATAACCCAATTAAATAAACTGCAATTTAATATTATGCAGTTCAAACCATTATTGCTGTATTACTTGATTATTACATGAATGTTACTTTAATAATTAAGTGGTAGCTAATGACACCATGTCAACAGAAATATCGGTTCCTTCTTCAGCTCCCGTGACTTCCTCCTGCTCATGTCACAGGACTCTCACCTGTCATTGTTTAACTATTAGCAGCACAGAACTTCTAAAGCTGGATGTTTTCACCACAGAAAACAACAGCACACAAGCAGATCTGGCACATGTGCTCATTTCATTTCAGCATTTATATGAAAGTACAAAATCCTATCTTACATTTACAAAGAATATAAAATTAAAATATTACACAAGCTTTTAAAACTGAGCTGATATTGCTGTTGTTTAACAACATATTTGTCATTTGCAGCAGGTTCCACGAGACGGACGTCAGTGGAAGATAAAAGAGTGAAGTGTTTCTTTAGCTGGCATCCACCGTGTGCGTAAAAAGCTCAGATGGTCTTCTTTTCCCGCCCCTGTGAGCTGTGCTGGTGGATTTTCTGTGCTTTTTTCCTAAAATGATGATAGATGGAGTTACTTCTCTTGCTGTTTTTTTAGAAAATCAGAACACTTGCTCTTTATTCTGTTTCTAAAAATCTCACCTTATATGATCGACAGCGTCAATCACCCACTTCAGAGCTGGATTGGCGCATGCTTTCCCCTTCTTTGTGTGGAAACTACATTAAAATAAAGCAATATGTAAATATTTTTACACCCACAGTAAACACTAATTTCGTCTCAAGTATTTTTTGATCTTTAAAGCAGTTTGTTAAAATAATTTTAAAGATGCTCACATGATGGCATTGATGGGACACATCTCTGTGTCAGTCTGGACTGAGTACCCCTTGATGATGGAGTCCTGTAACCTGCCTATCATGTATCTTCGACAGCAGTGACGATAAGCTGGGAAGAGTAAAATATAATATCTGTATCTGCCAGATCCCAGTAGTGGCAATGCTGATGTGTAAGCGTATGTGATTAAGGGAGAAAAGACAAAGAAACAAAAGAAACAAAGACAAGTACATACCAGCAAATGTGCTTGCAGGCAGACAAACAGTAAGTGCGATCACCACCACAGCTTTAATTGGCAGCATGTCTTCTGTGTTTGTGGTGGCAGCAGTGATGATGAAGCTATCTCACTGTATCTGGTGGCTCTTCAGGTTGAGTCAGTGAGGCTGTGCTGGTAATGTGCTGATCAAGCAGCTTCATAAATATTTCAGCTCAGCCCAGAGCAGAAGAAGCTACATCATGAAAAAATCCTGCCACTTTCCCCAGTGAAACAAAGAGGAACTGCTTGGATCATTGTTGGATCAAAACAATGGTAGCGTTTGCAATCACTGGTATGATTATGGAATGACAGCATTGTTCAAATTTTACAGTAAAGTTCAGAAAATCTCCTGTGTAACTGTTTTTAACTGTTTTTCTATTTCTGTGTTCTGTATATCATCATATTGGTGTGTTTGTACTGTACAGCACTGATGTTATTATGTTTGAGCAATTCAGTTTAAGTGAATAGTCCATTTTTTTCAAGGCTATTTCTACTCAACGTTCATCCTATGAAGCGTTCCTCATGTTCTAAAAGATCAAATCCAGAGTACTTGTTGGTCTGACCCGAGTCAAACTTAAGTTGGCATAAAAAAATCCTCTGTTTATGGCCTCTCTCGACATAAACAGATGTGTCCAAATTTTAATTATGGCTTCAAAACATGCCATGTTTGTGTGATAACAGGCCATCAGGAGACATAAAACGATAAAAGGAATGTGGGATTATAGATGTGAGCAGATTCTTCAGTGGGGAGAAAAGCAAAGCGGAGAAAATGAGAGATACCGATTTAATTGTACCGCTTCCTCTGACTGATAGGGGACTGCGGCAGGTGTTTTTAACGGGTCTTTTTGTTTTGATCTGTGATACTAACGACATTAACGGTGTCTGCTTTCGACTCAGTCTGCTCTTTTACTTGTTGGATGAATGTGTAAAACGCTTGACTATGGCATCATAAGACTTTAAAAAATACATAAATAACAGAAATAACATTGTCTGCATATCATTAAGAGAGAGTTTGGGGTTTTGTTTGTTTGGGGATTTTTTGGCACTTTGTTTCCATTTTTTGAGACTGTGCGACTGTCAGTCCATGTATTTCTTATTATATCTATCTTATTTTATCATAATAAATAGAGAGCATAATAAAATATATCATCTGTAATATGCCCTTATCTCATATCTGCTACATGTAGATTGCTTTTTTCTGAGTGAACCTTGCTTCCAAGCAAGGAAAGTTTTTTTTTTTTTATTTGGCGGAGACGTGATGGATGAATGCCCATCGAATTCTATGCTTTTATATCGACTTAGACTATGGGAAATTTGTGTAAATTACTTTAAAAATGTCCATTTGTGGTGCCGTGTGGCCAAAAAAATGTGGATGCCTTGTCTAAACATTTAAATCACCGCATTTACAATAAGTTAGAATTCTGCATTCTCAGTTTGTGATAATGTAATTAGAATATGATGAAAAATACTTTCTTTATCACAAAAGTTGGGAAGCTACTGTGTTACAGCAGCTGATTAAATAGAAAAAATACAAAAAAGTGATGCAATCAAAGTGTGATGGAAAAAGGAGATTGAATAAATATATATACATATAGTCAAAGTTAAAATTATATCTGGTGTACACAGCCTAACGATAAAAAATTAAACAGCACACACGAATAAGTTGTTTTAGACTTGGAACAGGTACTCATTTTATTTGAATGATTAGATGAAACTACAAAACCATTAATAAAACAAATGACTCTTTTTACAAAAAGATTTACAAAGACGATAAAGACATAATATGATACAAGCTCTTACAACTGAGCTGAGATATGCATTGCTGAACACCACATTTGCCATTTACAGCAGGCTCTTCAAGCTGGAGTTAACTGGATTTAAAAACAGTGATGTATTGCTGGTTGCTGGCTGCAGGCTGCAGAGCTCACATAGAAAACAGTCTGCTGTAGCTGGCATCCTTAAAAAGCTCAGACGATCCTCTATTTCTGCTACAGTGAGTTGTTCTGGTGGATCTTCTGCGCTTTATTCCTAAAATGATGATAGATGGAGTTACTTCTCTTGCTGTTTGTTTCAAATCAGAACATTTGTTCATTATTTTCTTTCTAAAAATCTCA